>NC_057808.1:512225003-512456217 GCF_018294505.1 Triticum aestivum | reverse complement strand
CCCCCGAGGTGTATGCTCTAACTTGGCAGGGTTATGTTGCTCATATCGTGCGTATGGTGTCTCGCATTGCTATGTCATTTGATTAGTTTAGACATGCTTTGTGTGAATGCCACCTGTTCAGTGTCTAATTACCATATATGTGAATTATGCATTGCCATCTTGTTGCAAGACATTATATATGTGAATTATACAATGCTATCTTGTTGCAAAGGCATTATATATGTGAATTATGCAATGCCATGCTGTTTAGCCAATCATCATGTATCTGAATTATATCATGCTATCATTTTTTTGTATTACGTGTTCCATTTGTCAACAACGTTTGTATATTCAACTACTCTTCCTGTGCATCAGCCATTTGAAGCGGTGATGGAAGTATCTGGAGTGAAAACAAGGTATTCAGAGCAGACAATGCTACCTGCTGAAGCAGACATCTTGCTGGTTACAGAGATCTCCTCAGAGGAGGATTCAAAGAATGATGACCAGTCCTATTTCCCCCCTGAGGTCTATGCTCAAACTTGGCAGGGTTATATTACCCATGTCATGCATGTTGTCTTGCATTGCTTAGTTTTTACATCATATATGGATTGCCATCTACTTACTTGCTTACTATATAAATCATATATTTGAATTATATCATGCCATCATGTTTACATAGTACATACACATCATCTATCTGAATTATGGCATGGCAACCCATTTAATAAAGACATCATATAGTTATATCATCTCATCCTGTTTAGTGTTTACAGTCATCATATTTTGAATTATGGCATTCTATCCGTGAATGTATGTGAATTATGGCATGCCAACCTATTTAATAAACACATTATATAGTTATGTCATGTCATCCTGTTTACATAGTCTCATATTTTGAACTATGTCTTTCCATCTTTTTTAGTTAGCCATCATAATGTGAAATTGTGTCATGCTATCGTGTTTAGTTAGCCATCATATATGTGAAATTGTGTCATGCTATCCTGTTTGGTTAGACAACATAAATATGAATTATTTCATGCCCTCTTTTATTCCCCACTATCCATTGCACCTGTCTATCATACAATGTCTATACTTTCAATTACTTTTCTTGTTTATCAGCCATTTCAATTGGAGAGCGTGATGGCAGTATCTAAGGGAGTAACAACACGGTCTTCAGAAAAGATAGTGCTACCAGTTGATGCAGATAGAACCACGGTTGTACTTGCCCAAGGACCAGATCCACCACACATAACCCAGACTCTCGCAGATTGTACCCCTACCCAGTTGGACAGAGAACCAGCTACACCCCTTCTAACCCCAACCCCGGCAGATAGTAACCCAGTTCCAGTTGACACAGCACCGTCTCCACCACAGAGCACCCAAACACGAGCAGTTAGTAAGGGAACTACAGTGCCCAAAGCACGAGGACCACCACTCCGAATCCCAACTCAGCGCTTAAAGGAGAAGAAGATTTGTTCTCAGGTCAGGTTCTGTAGCTATGGTTCATACTGCTTTGCTCTTGCATTACTGTATTTACTCATACCAACTATTTTCAAATTTGAAGGATGGAATTGAAACTCCAATGGCGCAACAGGTATGTTTTAAACCTGTTTCTTTAACTGGTTTGATGTTGTAACCTGCTCTATGTTGATTTCAGTTTCAATTGAATAAACAGTTATGTTCTCATGTCATGCACATTACAAGTGTTGTTATTGCTCTATAGTTACCCACACTTATATTCTGTCTATTCTGCTTTGTCTTGAGCAAATATTATTTGAACTGCGTCTCTATCTTGATTTGGCAACAAAAACTAGAATGATATAGACCATAAAGTGACCATGGTACATAGATATATGTTTGTTTCATGCTGTTATCCTGTCCACTTTACTACTGAACTCATTTACCAAAATGAGTTTCATATACAACATGGTAAACATGTGATGTGTCTGCTTGTTTCTCTTTTAGAATGCGGACAAAATATTGGAGAACAGTACCGCGTTGTCCAATGGTAAAGGAAGTAATGCAGATAAGGTTCAAGATAGTGAGACATCCCTGTTGGTCTCCAAGAAAGCTGATAAAAACTATCTTGACGACAGTGAGGGAACCCAAAAGTCCTGTCTTGATGTAGTGTTCGAGTTACTAGCCACTACTGCTGGCACAAGCTCTTCGAACTCGCTGCCTGAATCAGTTCGTCTTCTTGAGTCTCAACTTCAAGTTGAAAGACATCGATCAGATGTGCTGCGACAGGAAGCTGAAGGACTGAGGAAGTCCCTGCAGAATTCAGATGCATATTTTCTGGTGCAACAGCAAGCGCTGGAGGATTTAAGCGCCAAACAAGAGAAAGTTAATAAGCTTGCTAAGCATCTTGCCAGCATTATGGGTACCCAAGATATTGTTTCTTGATATCTTCTGAAGTGGTTTCAGTTCTGGATTTGTTTTGCTGCGGCGTTTATTTGCGCTGGTCGCCAACTTTGACAACCAGTGTATATGATATGCTGCTTTGTTCCCTATATTTGCACTGGTGGCGAACTTTGATGCCCAGTGGATGTAATATGTGTAATAGCCGTGATAGCCTAGCGTTAGTTGCTTGCTTATTTATTTCCTTGTTGTCTTGTTTATTTGTTTGCTTGTAGTCATTGCAGTTCTTTTTCCGTGGTTAGCTAGTGGCTGCAATAACCTATTTTTTAAAACTAGGCCACAATAACCATGGGCTAATATTTACTGTAGTGACACTGGGCCTCCTACTGGCCGTAGAAACAGTGGGCCTTCTACGGGCCATAGAAACAATGGGCCTTCTGCGGTCCGTATCATCAATGGGCCTTATACGGGTCGTATGATCGATTGGCCAAACATGGGCCAAACAGACCGCATTATGGCCGTAAACGGTCTAGAGTTGGAATCGTCCGTTCATGGGCCGACCATAACGGGCCATCGTTAATAGGCCGTATTTGATGACGCTATGAAAAGGGCCCAACGTATTAACGGACCACAAACGGGCCGACTGTAACCACAGGCTGAATTTGGCCCACAAGCAGAAAATGACAGTAACGGGCCGTAAGTAAACAAATGCTGGAAATGAGCCCAAGAATAAATGGGCTCTGAGAAGGCCGAAAGATAACATGGGCTGGAAACGGCCCAACGGAATAACGGGTCGTTAATGGGTATAAAGTGATACACTGTTCATTACGGGCCAGTTTCACCACGTGCCGTTAATGGGTGTAAAGTGATACACTATTCATTACGGGCCAGTTTCACCACGGGCCGTTAACAGGCCAAGAGTTACATAGGGCCTCATATGGGCCGAAAGACGTCATGGGCCATACATGGGCCAGAAGTGAAAACGGGCTGGAATCATATTGGATGGCCCAGATGACGCTACTGGGCCTAATTCGGATAGGGCGTAACGGGCCTTGGGTTAGCGGGCTGTAAATGGGCTATATGCAAACAGGCCGTTAACAGGCTTTCCATGGGCTGGCCCGCCACCTTTTGACCAAGTCAAACGGGCCGGCCTTTTCACAGGAATGGGCCTCTGTTGGGCCGTGCCACGTGTCGACGTATCATAGGCGCCTTCTGTCCAATGAGTGGATGACATCTGTCCCAACGATGAGCCGACACGTGTTTCCTCCAGCCAATGATGATTTTACACGTGGAAAATCCCCATTGGTCAGGGCTGTTAACGGGTTATCGGATCCAAAACCCGACCCGATAGCTTAACGGCGTTCCGTTACGGTGGATGCCACGTGTCGGTCACCCTTGACGAAAGCACTTCTGTGACGCGCGATTTATCGTCATGGAAGTGGACACTTCCGTGATGATAATTTTGGTAATGTCATGGAACACTTCTACGACAACACAGGTATGACTATCTTGATTCTGTCATAAATTTGTCATGGATGTACATGCATGACAAAAAACGCGACCTACTATGACAAACACGTATCATCACGGAAGTGTATTTTTTTGTAGTGATATGATGATCCTTGAGCTATTCGCGATGTTTGACACCGCGAAAGTAGAAATCAAGTAGGAGCATCAATTGTTGATGGTTAGTAAAACCACTAGTTTCAAGAAGGGCAAGGGCAAGAAGGGATACTTCATGAAACGACAAATCAGTTGCTGCTCTAGTGAAGAAACCCAAGGTTGAACCCAAACCTGAGACTAAGTGCTTCTGAAATGAGGGGAACGGTCACTGAAGTAGAACTACCCTAGATACTTCATAGATGAGAAGGCTGGCAAGGTCGACAGAAGTATATTGGATATACATTATATTAATGTGTACTTTACTAGTACTCCTAGTAGCACCAGGGTATTAGATACCGGTTCGGTTGCTAAGTGTTAGTAACTCGAAATAAAAGCTGCGGAATAAACGGAGACTAGCCAAAGGTGAGATGACGATATGTGTTGGAAGTGTTTCCAAGGTTGATGTGATCAAACATCGTACGCTCCCTCTACCATCGGGATTGGTGCTAAACCTAAATAATTGTTATTTGGTGTTTGCGTTGAGCATAGACATGATTGGATTATGTTTATCACAATACGGTTATTCATTTAAGGAGAATAATGGTTACTCTGTTTATTTGAACAATACCCTCAATGGTCTTGCACCTAAAATGAATGGTTCATTGAATCTTGATCGTAGTGATACACATGTTCATGCCAAAAGATATAAGATAGTAATGATAGTACCACATACTTGTGGCACTGCTATTTGAGTCATATTGGTATAAAACGCATGAAGAAGCTCCATTTTGATGGATCTTTGGACTCACTCGTTTTTGAAAAATTTGAGACATGCGAACCATGTCTATCGGTATATACGCATGAAGAAACTCCATGCAGATGGATCGTTTGGACTCACTTGATTTTGAATCACTTGAGACATGCAAATCATACCACATAGGCAAGATGACTGAAAGGCCTCGTTTTCAGTGAGATGGAACAAAAGAGCAACTTGTTGGAAGTAATACATTTGATGTGTGCAATCCAATGAGTGCTGAGGCACGCAGTGAATATCGTTATGCTCTTACTTCAAAGATGATTTGAGTAGATTCTAAGTATATTTACTTGATGAAACACAAGTCTGAAATATTGAAAGGTTCAAGTAATTTCAGAGTGAAGTTGAAGATCATCGTGACAAGAGGATAAAATGTCTATGATATGATCATAGAGATAAATATCTGAGTTACGAGTTTGGTACACAATTAAGACATTGTGGAAATTGTTTCACGACTAATACCGCCTGGAACACCATAGTGTGATGGTGTGTCCAAACATCATAGCTGCACCCTATTGGATATGGTGCATACCATGATGTCTCTTATCGAATTACCACTATCGTTTATGGGTTAGGCATTAGAGACAACCGCGTTCACTTTAAAGAGGGCACCATGTAATTCCGTTGAGACGACACCGTATGAACTATGGTTTCGAGAAACCTAAGTTGTCGTTTCTTAAAAGTTTGGGGCTGCGACGCTTATGTGAAAAAGTTTCAGGCTGATAAGCTCGAACCCAAAGCGGATAAATGCATCTTCATAGAATACCCAAAACAGTTGGGTATACCTCCTATTTCAGATCCGGAAGCAAGGTGATTGTTTCTAGAAACAGGTCCTTTCTCGAGCAAAAGTTTCTCTCGAAAGAATTGAGTGGGAGGATGGTGGAGACTTGATGAGGTTATTGAACCGTCACTTCAACTAGTGTGTAGCAGGGCATAGGAAGTTGTTCCTGTGGCACCTACACCAATTGAAGTGGAAGCTTATGGTAGTGATCATGAAACTTCAGATCAAGTCACTACCAAACCTCGTAGGTCGACAAGGATGCGTACTACTTCAGAGTGGTACGTAATCCTGTCTTGGAAGTCATGTTGCTAGACAACAATGAACCTACGAGCTATGGAGAAGCGATGGTGGGCCCGGATTCCGACGAATGGCTCGAGGCCATAAAATCCGAGAGAGGGTCCATGTATAAAACAAAGTATAGACTTTGCAAGAACTACTTGATGGTCGTAAGGCTGTTGGGTACAGATGGATTTTAAAAGGAAGACGAACAATGATGGTAAGTGTCACCATTAAGAAAGCTCGACTTGTCGTTAAGATGTTTTCCGACAAGTTCAAGGAGTTGACTAGGATGAGACTTTCTCACTCGTAGCGATGCTAAGAGTCTGTTGGAATTATATTAGCAGTTACTGTATTATTTATGAAATCTTGCAGATAGGATGTCAAAACATTGTTTCCTCGACGATTTTCTTGAGGAAAGGTTGTATGTGATACAACCAGAAGGTTTTGTCAATCCTGAAATATGCTAACAAGTATGCAAAGCTCCAGCAATCCTTCTAAGGACTGGAGTAAGCATCTCGGAGATGGAATGTACGCTTTGATGAGATGATCAAAGATTTTGGGTTTTTACAAAGTTTATGAGAAACTTGTATTTCCAAAGATGTGAGTGGGAGCACTGTAGAATTTCTGATGAGTATATGTTGTTAACATATTGTTGATCCCCAAAAAAAAGAAATGATGTAGAATTTCTGGAAAGCATACAGGGTTATTTGAAAAGTGTTTTTCAATGGAAAACTTGGATTAAGCTACTTGAACATTGAGCATCAAGATCTATAAGGATAGATCAAAAACGCTTAATAGTACTTTCAAATGAATACATACCGTGACAAGATTTTGAAGGAGTTCAAAATAGATCAGCAAAGAAGGAGTTCTTGGCTGTGTTACAAGGTGTGAGTATTGAGTAAGACTCAAAACATGACCACGGCAGAAGACAGAGAAAGGACGAAGGTTGTCCCCTATGCTTTAGATGTAGGCTCTACAGTATGCTATGCTGTGTACCGCACCTGAAGTGTGCCTTGCCATAAGTCAGTCAAGGGGTACAAGAGTGATCCAGGAATGGATCACATGACAGCGGTCGAACTTATCCTTAGCAACTGGTGGACTAAGGAATTTTCTCGATTATGGAGGTGGTAAAAGAGTTCGTCGTAAAGGGTTACGTCGATGAAAACTTTGACACTAATCCGGATGACTCTGAGTAGTAAACCGGATTCGTATAGTAGAGCAGTTATTTGGAATAGCTCCAAGTAGCGCGTGGTAGCAGCATCTACAAGATTACATAGAGATTTGTAAAGCACACGGATCTGAAAGGTTCAGACCCGTTGACTAATAACCTCTCTCACAAGCGAGATATGAACAAACCCCATGGGTGTTGGATTCATTACAATCACATAGTGATGTGAACTAGATTATTGACTCTAGTGCAAGTGGGAGACTGTTGGAAATATGCCCTAGAGGCAATAATAAAATGGTTATTATTGTATTTCCTTGTTCATGATAATTGTCTATTGTTCATGATATAATTGTATTAACTGGAAACCGTAATACATGTGTGAATACATAGACCACAACATGTCCCTAGTAAGCCTCTAGTTGACTAGCTCGTTGATCAATAGATGGTTATGGTTTCCTGACCATGGACATTGGATGTCATTGATAACGGGATCACATCATTAGGAGAATGATGTGATGGACAAGACCCAATCCTAAGCATAGCACAAGATCGTGTAGTTCGTTTGCTAAAGCTTTTCTAATGTCAAGTATCATTTCCTTAGACCATGAGATTGTGCAACTCCCGGATACCGTAGGAATACTCTGGGTGTACCAAACGTCACAACGTAACTGGGTGGCTATAAAGGTACACTACAGGTATCTCCAAAAGTGTCTGTTGGGTTGGCACGAATCGAGACTGGGATTTGTCACTCCGTATGACGGAGAGGTATCTCTGGGCCCACTCGGTAATGCATCATCATGATGAGCTCAATGTGACTAAGTAGTTAGTCACGGGATCATGCATTACGGAACGAGTAAAGTGACTTGCCGGTAACGAGATTGAACGAGGTATTGGGATACCGACGATCGAATCTCGGGCAAGTAACATACCGATTGACAAAGGGAATTGTATACGGGATTGATTGAATCCCCGACATCGTGGTTCATCCGATGAGATCATCGTGGAACATGTGGGAGCCAACATGGGTATCCAGATCCCGCTGTTGGTTATTGGCCGGAGAACGTCTCGGTCATGTCTGCATGGTTCCCGAACCCGTAGGGTCTACACACTTAAGGTTCGATGACGCTAGGGTTATAGGGAATAGATATACGTGGTTACCGAATGTTGTTTGGAGTCCCGGATGAGATCCCGGACGTCACGAGGAGTTCCGGAATGGTCCGGAGGTAAAGATTTATATATGGGAAGTCCCGTTTTGGACACCGGAAGTGTTCTGGGCATTATCGGTAATGTACCGGGACCACCGGAGGGTTCCGGGGGTCCACCGGGAGGGGCCACCAGCCCCGGAGGCTTGCATTGGCCAAGAGTGGGAAGGGACCAGCCCCTGAGTGGGCTGGTGCGCCTCCCACAAGACGCCCAAGGCGCAAGGAAGGGGGGAAGGGGGAAAACCCTAGGCTCAGATGGGCCTAAGGCCCACCTAGGGTGCGCCCCCCCTCTCTCCCCCTCTAGCCGCCCCCTCAGATGCATCTAGGGTTGGCCGCCACCCTAGGGGGGAACCCTAGATGGGGCGCAGCCCCTCCCCTTCCCCTATATATAGTGGGGGTTTTGGGGCTGCCAGAGACACGAGTCTCCCTCTCTCTTGGCGCAGCCCTACCCCTCTCCCTCCTCGTCTCTCGCAGTGCTTGGGGAAGCCCTGCTGGAGTGCCACGCTCCTCCATCACCACCATGCCATTGTGCTGCTGCTGGACGGAGTCTTCCCCAACCTCTCCCTCTCTCCTTGCTGGATCAAGGCACGGGAGACGTCACCGGGCTACACGTGTGTTGAACACGGAGGCACCGTTGTTAGGTGCTTAGATCGGATTCGGCCGCGATCTGAATCGCTTCGTGTACGACTCCACCGACCGCGTTCTTGCAACACTTCCGCATCGCGATCTTCAGGGGTATGAAGATGCACTCCCCTCTCTCTCGTTGCTAGTTATTCCATAGATTGATCTTGGTGATGCGTAGAAAATTTTGAATTTCTGCTACGTTCCCCAACAGTGCATTACTGAGTGGGCCCAGAGATACCTCTCCGACAATTGGAGTGACAAATCCTAATCTCGAAATACGCCAACCCAACAAGTACCTTCGGAGACACCTGTAGAGCACCTTTATAATCACCCAGTTACGTTGTGATGTTTGGTAGCACACAAAGTGTTCCTCCGGTAAACGGGAGTTGCATAATCTCATAGTCATAGGAACATGTATAAGTCATGAAGAAAGCAATAGCAACATAGTAAACGATCAAGTGCTAAGCTAACGGAATGGGTCAAGTCAATCACATCATTCTCCTAATGATGTGATCCCGTTAATCAAATGACAACTCATGTCTATGGTTAGGAAACATAACCATCTTTAATTAACGAGCTAGTCAAGTAGAGGCATACTAGTGACACTCTGTTTGTCTATGTATTCACACATGTATTATGTTTCCGGTTAATACAATTATAGCATGAATAATAAACATTTATCATGATATAAGGAAATAAATAATAACTTTATTATTGCCTCTAGGGCATATTTCCTTCACTATAACCCTCTATCTCTTCTTTAATTGTCTGCACATAAGCATGTTTGCGAGTCCCAAGTGCATGATACCGATTATGTTACTCCCACTATGGCCAGCCTTATGTTACTCTATTTGTCTCTCTCCTCATTAACTACTTGACACATCATCATTTTTGCTTATGTGGCATCTATGTTACATTGTTACTACTTATGTTACTCCTACTATGACCAGCCTAATATACTACATCCGTCCTGATTTATTGGTTTATTAGTATTTTGTGTCAAATTTTGACCATGTATTACATCTAACAAAATGTTAATGCGTGTCACAAAAAATAGTATCATTAGAAACTATGCTCAAATACGAATCCAACGATATAATTTTTTATGGCATGCATTAATACGTTGTCGGTTAAATTTATGGTCCCCTAAAAAAGGTTAAATTTATGGTCAAGTTTTGACACACAATACAAAGAACTAATAAACTAGGACAAAGGTAGTAGCCAACACTCGGCTATAAAAAGAGTTGCCTATCATATAGAGTCGGCCTAATAGCCGATATGTACAATAACAAATTTTGGATATGTATAACCTTATAAAAAGGTGACCTACCTTATAATCTCATAAAGTGTGTTGGGGCTTGTGCTGCAGCCGACTGCTAAGGGTATGAACTATGGTGGCATATGGATACGGTTGCCCCATGAGAAAAAGTAGTTTGACACACCTACATTGATTTTTTAATGCAAGCTACTACTAGTGGGTTGTATCAAAGAATAGACAATAAAGACTCCCACACATACATCTCTACTCCTCACTTCAATTTTTTCAGCTTTATGTACCGGACCACACTTTTTCTTCCCAAACACCCACCTCCCGCAGAGGATTTCACTGCTCCATCCGAACCTACTTTCCCTGGCATCCGATCCTACATGGTCTATGGGGCATCACCAGGGCTATGCATTGGCCATGCCCTAACTTAGAGCTTGCTTCTCTCTCTTCTTCTCGCTCCTCCAACTAAGTAAAGATGTAATATTTTAGTCGTTATAGTTTGCTTATGTCACCTTAGGCTACTCATAGTGGGGAGTATCATATACTACTATCATGCATATGATATTGGTGTAAGATACTACCTTTATAGTGCATAATATTATACATTAGTATCATAGATGATATTATTTACTGTCATGCATGACACATAGTAGCATAACATTTAATATGATACGGTATCTACCTATGTTGGTCTAACCCCCTCTCTCTCTCTATTAATTGTCTGTCACATCAACATGTTTACTAGTCCCGAGTACATGATATTGGTTAAGATACCACCACTATGGCCAGCCTTATTGTATTTGCTCTCAGGTCATGCACCGTGACCAAGACGGAGAGAAAAATGAGAAAAATTGATATTAATTTGTTAATTAATACCATTGCATACAAAGAACAGACCAGTGCATGTCGTGCTCGCTAGTTTCAAGTCACTAAAGACACACGTTCCACATTTTCTATTGGCCCGTTCCTTCTTCGTGGCAGTAAATATGAAACGAGGTGAGGAGTTAATGCATCACGCCTAAGTGTTTTGGTATTATTTGGTTTTCCTAATGTGCCTAATGCACCGGTTCAGAGGGATTGATATCATACAGGGAAGAGTGGACAAAGGGTTGGTTGAAGGAAAAGTGAAACATAAAACATTATATTATTCTTAAATAGAAAATAGAGACATTAGAGAGGAAATTTAGTTAATTCATAGGAGAGAGGAAGCAGAGAGAGATAAATAGAGAGCGTAGTGGGGGAGAGAGATGTATGTAGAGTAGCGATTCATCAATGGTAAAAAAGTCAAAAATGTCAGCTTGATGTAGAATTTGAAGGGCATATAGTGGATCAACGTGCAACGGACAACCAATTACCTAGTCGACGCAAACATCGTAAAAGTCGAATCTAGTCATCATTATTACGAACAAACTAGTAAAAACAGAAATCTCAATGGACCCTCGACATTGGCAGCTACAAGTTCATCGTGCTACAGCCAGTGACGGAGCTTCATGGGGCCATATTTTCATCTGTCACACAACTGATCTAACCTGCCTTCAGATGGACCTTTGAGCTGTGTTGAGCCTTGCCTAATAAGCGGCTAGCTCATACCCCTGCTGATTGCCTGGCTTGAAAACAATATGACTTTCATATATTGTTTTCATGCCCCCTAATAACAATAATTCAAGAACAATATGATGTTTTTCTAAACATAAGAACAATATGATGTTACATAGCCATGGCAACGTCATTAGTCTATAATGTCACATTCACAAGGACGCACATCCATCCGTGCTAACCTTCAGGGGTGTGGCAGCTAAAGTCCGCATTTCCCGTTCGGCATGTCTCCACCATGTTAGGTGACGTGCCACTTGTTGGTCCCAGACATGCAGAAAGTTGAACTCCTGTCTTGTTAAGTACGAGAACATCAGTCCAAAGTCAATCAAAAGTAGTTAACATATGATGTTATTTTCTCATACCATGTGTTCATTAAAGTGACATCTAGGCATGCAGTGCTAGGGTGGGAAGAACCTTGGAGCATAAAGGGACCGACATGGACAACCAGCCCAATGACATCTGGAAAAAATAGCATTATAACAATGATATCCACAAGGAATGAGCCTCAATAGAATTTACCTGCGAGCATTATGTTCCTGAGTCGGTTGACATCACCCAAATCCATGAACCGCAGAGGCAGCGTAGGCACAAAAATGTGCGATCTAGCAAGATGGACATCGGTCCGTCCATGTAGGACGATGTAATAGGGGGTTGGTATGCTCAATTGAATTGGGGGTGGCATTTCACGCATTTCGAACCCCACATTCCTAAATAAGTATACTTTGTCGGTTTGCATGTTTTCGTTGAAATGATCTGCGTGCTGCTCATAAGCAGCTGCCTCCATTTTGGCCCGTTCGAAATAGCTAACATTGTTTAAGCAAGGATAAATGAATCAGTACTTTAGTTACCATGGTAAGTTTGGTACTGGTGTTGTACATGTTTCCCACATCTAGGTCGGCGAGGATGGCGCGGTAGATTACATCTCCACTTCTAGTTTTTGCTTGATTCAGCTGGAAAGAATTTTTGCCGTTGTCTCCCAAAATATGTTGTACATGCATGTGCACGGTTTCAACATTGTGGAACCTAACATCCGTACATTGGTTAAAGGAGAAACGGTAAAAACATAATTATACATGCATCATCTGAACCATTTTTACCGAGACATGACAGAAATTTTTTGATGCAGGAAATGGAACAAGTTGCCTGTTGATCGGAGGATACCACACGACGGGAGCCGAGACCGGTGGTGGTGCCATCACCCTCTTTGAGTCGGGTGACCGAGATTGTATCGGATCACCATTACGTTAGCTTGGAGACGTGTCCAGATCAGCCAGAAGGACAACGGTGGGTCTCAGAAGGACTAAGGGAATGGGTGATCACCTTATATGCCATGGAGACCCGCGGGAAGCACCAAAGATTGGAAATTTGGTTTTGGCTCGTTTACTGGATGGAAGGATGAAATTACGGTGTGATTCATGGGAGGGGGATGTTGGGGAACGTAGCAAAAATTCAAAATTTTCTACGCATCACCAAGATCAATCTATGGAGTAATCTAGCAACGAGGGGAAGGGGAGTGCATCTACATACCATTGTAGATCGCGATGCGGAAGCGTTGCAAGAACGCGGATGAGGGAGTCGTACTCGTAGCGATTCAGATCGCGGTTGATTCCGATTTAAGCGCCGAACCACGGCGCCTCCGCGTTCAACACACGTGCAGCCCGGTGACGTCTCCCATGCCTTGATCCAGCAAGGTGAGAGGTAGAGGTTGGGGAAGACTCCATCCAGCAGCAGCACGACGGCGTGGTGGTGGTGGAGGAGCGTGGCAATCCCGCAGGGCTTCGCCAAGCACCGCGGGAGAGGAGGAGGAGGGAGAGGGGTAGGGCTGCGCCGAAAGAGAGACGTAATCTCTTGGGCAGCCCCAAACCTCAACTATATATAGGGGGGGAGGGGGCTGCGCCCCCTCTAGGGTTTCCACCCCAAGGGCTGGCGGCCAGCCCTAGATCCCATCAAGGGGGGCGGCCAAGGGGAGGAGAGGGGGAGCGCCCCACTAGATGGGCCCTAAGGCCCATCTGAACCTAGGGTTTGCCCCCTCCCACTCTCCCATGCGCCTTGGTGTGGGGGGGCGCACCAGCCCACCTGGGGCTGGTCCCCTCCCACACTTGGCCCACGCAGCCTTCTGGGGCTGGTGGCCGCACTTGGTGGACCCCCGGGACCCTCCCGGTGGTCCCGGTACATTACCGATAACACCCGAAACTTTTCCGGTGACCAAAACAGGACTTCCCATATATAAATATTTACCTCCGGACCATTCCGGAACTCCTCGTGACGTCCGGGATCTCATCCGGGACTCCGAACAACATTCGGTAACCACGTACATACTTTCCCTATAACCCTAGCGTCATCGAACCTTAAGTGTGTAGACCCTACGGGTTCGGGAACCATGCAGACATGACCGAGACGTTCTCCGGTCAATAACCAACAGCGGGATCTGGATACCCATGTTGGCTCCCACATGTTCCACGATGATCTCATCGGATGAACCACGATGTCGGGGATTCAATCAATCCCGTATACAATTCCCTTTGTCTATCGGTATGTTACTTGCCCGAGATTCGATCGTCGGTATCCCGATACCTTGTTCAATCTCGTTACCGGCAAGTCTCTTTACTCGTTCCGTAACTCACATCATCCCGTGATCAACTCCTTGGTCACATTGTGCACATTATGATGATGTCCTACTGAGTGGGCCCAGAGATACCTCTCCATTTACACGGAGTGACAAATCCCAGTCTCGATTCGTGCCAACCCAACAGACACTTTCGGAGATACCTGTAGTGCACCTTTATAGCCACCCAGTTACGTTGTGACATTTGGTACACCCAAAGCATTCCTACGGTATCCGGGAGTTGCACAATCTCATGGTCTAAGGAAATGATACTTGACATTAGAAAAGCTCTGAGCAAACGAACTACACGATCTTGTGCTAGGCTTAGGATTGGGTCTTGTCCATCACATCATTCTCCTAATGATGTGATCCCGTTATCAACGACATCCAATGTCCATGGTTAGGAAACCGTAACCATCTATTGATCAACGAGCTAGTCAACTAGAGGCTTACTAGGGACATGGTGTTGTCTATGTATCCACACATGTATCTGAGTTTCCTATCAATACAATTCTAGCATGGATAATAAACGATTATCATGAACAAGGAAATATAATAATAACCAATTTATTATTGCCTCTAGGGCATATTTCCAACAGTCTCCCACTTGCACTAGAGTCAATAATCTAGTCCACATCACCATGTGATTAACACTCATAGGTCACATCACCATGTGACCAACATCCAAAGAGTTTACTAGAGTCAACAATCTAGTTCACATCACTATGTGATTACCACTCAATGAGTTCTGGTTTGATCATGTTATGCTTGTGAGAGAGGTTATTAGTCAACGGGTCTGAACCTTTCAGATCCGTGTGTGCTTTACGGATATCTATGTCATCTTGTGGAGCCATTTCAAGTATCTGCTCTACTATACGAATCCGGTTTACTACTCAGAGTCATCCGGATTAGTGTCAAAGTTCGCATCGACGTAACCCTTTACGACGAACTCCTTTTCACCTCCATAATCGAGAAAATTCCTTAGTCCACTAGATACTAAGGATAAGTTTGACTGCTGTCATGTGATCCATTCCCGGATCACTATTGTACCCCTTGACCAACTCATGGCAAGGCACACTTCAGGTGCGGTACACGGCATAGCATACTGTAGAGCCTACGTCTAAATCATAGGGGACGACCTTCGTCCTTTCTCTCTCTTCTGCTGTGGTCAGGTCTTGAGTCTTACTCAATACTCACACCTTGCAACACAGCCAAGAACTCCTTCTTTGCTGATCTATTTTGAACTCTTTCAAAATCATGTCAAGGTGTGCGTTCTTTGAAAGTATCATCAGGCGTCTTGATCTATCTCTATAGATCTTGATGCCCATTATGTAAGCAGCTTTATCCAGGTCTTCCTTTGAAAAACTCCTTTCAAACAACCCTTTATGCTTTCCAGAAATTTTACATCATTTCGGATCAACAATATGTCATTCACAGATACTTATCAGAAATGTTGTAGCGCTCCCACTCACTTTATTGTAAATACAAGTTTCTAACAAACTTTGTATAAACCCAAAATCTTTGATCATCTCATCAAAGCGTACATTCCAACTCCGAGATGCTTACTCCAGTCCTTAGAAGGATCGCTGGAGCTAGCATACCTTTTAGCATCCTTAGGATCGACAAAACCTTTCTGATTGTATCACATACAACCTTTCCTTACGAAAACTGGTAAGGAAACTTGTTTTGACATCCATCTGCCAGATTTCATAAATGCAGCTAATGCTAACATGATTCCGACGGACTTAAGCATCGCTACGGATGAGAAAATCTCATCATAGTCAACTCCTTGAACTTGTGAAAATACTCTTTGCCACAAGTCGAGCTTCATAGACGGTAACATTACCGTCCACGTCCGTCTTCTTCTTAAAGATCCATTTATCTCGGATTTCATGGCTTCTAACCATTTGTCGGAATATGGGCCCACCATCGCTTCTCCATAGCTCATAGGTTCAGTATTGTCCAACAACATGATATCTCAGACAGGATCACGTACCACTCTGAAGTAGCACGCATCCTCGTCGTCCTACGAGGTTTGGTGGTGACTTGATCCGAAGTTTCATGATCACTATCATAAGCTTCCACTTCAATTGGTATAGGTGCCACAGGAACAACTTCCTGTTCCCTGCTACACACTAGTTGAAGTGACGGTTCAATAACCTTATCAAGTCTCCACCATCCTCCCACTCAACTCTTTCGAGAGAAACTTTTCCTCGAGAAAGGACTCGTTTCTAGAAGCAATTACTTTTGCTTCCAGATCTGAAATAGGAGGTATACCCAACTGTTTTGGGTATTCTTATGAAGATGTATTTATCCGCTTTGGGTTCGAGCTTATCAGCCTGAAACTTTTTCACATAAGCTTTGCAGCCCCAAACTTTTAAGAAACGACAACTCAGGTTTCTCTAAACGGTGTCGTCTCAACGGAATTGCGTGGTGCCTTATTTAAAGTGAATGCGGTTGTCTCTAATGCCTAACCCATAAACGATAGTGGTAATTCGATAAGAGACATCATGGCATGCACCATATCCAATAGGGTGCAGTTATGATGTTCGTACACACCATCACACTATGGTGTTCCAGGCGGTATTAATTGTGAAACACTTTCCACAATGTCTTAATTGTGTGCCAAACTCGTAACTCAGATATCTCTATGATCATATCATAGACATTTTATCCTCTTGTCACGACGATCTTCAACTTCACTCTGAAATTACTTGAACCTTTCAATAATTCAGACTTGTGTTTCATCAAGTAAATATTCTCAGCATCTACTCAAATCATCTGTGAAGTAAGAACATAACGATATCCACTGCATGCCTCAACACTCATTGGACTGCATACATCAAAATGTATTACTTCCAATAAGTTGCTCTCTTGTTCCATCTTACTGAAAACGAGGCCTTTCAGTCATCTTGCCCATGTGGTATGATTTGCATGTCTCAAGTGAGTCCAAACGATCCATCTGCATGGAGTTTCTTCATGCATATATACCAATGGACATGGTTCGCATGTCTCAATCTTTTAAAACGACTGAGTCCAAAGATCCATCTACATGGAGCTTCTTCATGCGTTCTACACCAATATGACTCAAGTGGCAGTGCCACAAGTATGTGGTACTATCATTACTATCTTATATCTTTTGGCACAAACATGTGTATCACTGCGATCGAGATTCATTTTAGGTGCAAGACCATTGAAGGTATTGTTCAAATAAACAGAGTAACCATTATTCTCCTTAAATGAATAACCGTATTGCGATAAACATAATCCAATCATGCTCAACGCAAACACCAAATCTCGATGGTAGAGGGAGCATGCGATGCTTGATCACATCAACCTTGGAAACACTTCCAACACATATCGTCATCTCACCTTTAGCTAGTCTCCGTTTATTCCGCAGCTTTTATTTCGAGTTACTAACACTTAGTAACCGAACTGGTATCTAATACCCTGGTGCTGCTAGGAGTACCAGTAAAGTACACATTCATATAATGTATATCCAATATACTTCTGTCGACCTTGTCTGCCTTCTCATCTACCAAGTATCTAGGGTAGTTCGGCTTCAGCGACCGTTCCCCTCATTACAGAAGCACTTAGTCTCGGGTTTGGGTTCAACCTTGGGATTCTTCACTAGAGCAGCAAATGACTTGCTGTTTCATGAAGTATCCCTTTTGCCCTTGCCCTTCTAGAAACTAGTGGTTTTACTAACCATCAACAATTGATGCTCCTTCTTGATTTCTACTTTCGCGGTGTCAAACATCGCGAATAGCTCAAGGATCATCATAACTATCCCTGATATGTTATAGTTCATCACGAAGCTCTACTAGCTTGGTGGCAGTGACTATGGAGAACCATCACTATCTCATCTGGGAGATTAACTCCCACTCGATTCAAGTGATTGTAGTACTCAGACAATCTGAGCACATGCTCAACGATTGAGCTTTTCTCCCTTACTTTGCAGGCTTAAGAAACTTGTCAGAGGTCTCATACCTCTTGACGTGGGCACTAGTCTGAAATCACAATTTCAGTCTTCGGAACATCTCATATGTTCTGCGACGTTTCAAAAACGTCTTTGGTGCCACAATTCTAAACCGTTAGCAATACGTACTGAACTATCACGTAGTCATCAAAACGTGTATGTCAGATGTTTCGCAACATCTACAGACGATGCTGAGGTTCAGCACACCGAGCGGTGCATTAAGGACATAAGCCTTCCGTGCAGCAATGAGGACAATCCTCAGTTCACGGACCCAGTCCGCATAATTGCTACTATCAACTTTCAACTAAATTTTCTCTAGGAACATATCTTAACCAGTAGAACTAAAGGCAAGCTATGACATAATTTGCAAAGACCCTTTTGACTATGTTCATGATAATGAAGTTCATCTGATTATGAACTCCCACTCAGATAGACATCCCTCTAGTCATCTAAGTGATACATGATCCGAGTCAAACTAGGCCGTGTCCGATCATCACGTGAGACGGACTAGTCATCATTTGTGAACATCTCCATGTTGATCGTATCTACTATACGACTCATGTTCGACCTTTCGGTCTCTTGTGTTCCGAGGCCATGTCTGTACATGCTAGGCTCGTCAAGTCAACCTAAGTGTTTCGCATGTGTTCTGAGGCCATGTCTATACATGCTAGGCTCGTCAACACCCATTGTATGCGAACGTTAGAATCTATCACACCCGATCATCACGTGGTGCTTCGAAACAACGAACCTTCGCAACGGTGCACAGTTAGGGGGAACACTTTCTTGAAATTATTATAAGGGATCATCTTACTTACTACCGTCGTTCTAAGCAAATAAGATGCATAACATGATAAACATCACATGCAATCAAATAGTGACATGATATGGCCAATATCATTTTGCTCCTTTGATCTCCATCTTCGGGGCACCATGATCATCTTCGTCACCGGCATGACACCATGATCTCCATCATCATGATCTCCATCATTGTGTCTTTATGAAGTTGTCACGCCAACGATTACTTCTACTTCTATGGCTAACGCGCTTAGCAATAAAGTAAAGTAATTTACACGGCGTTATTCAATGACACGCAGGTCATACAAAAAATAAAGACAACTCCTATGGCTCCTGCCGGTTGTCATACTCATCGACATGCAAGTCGTGATCCCTATTACAAGAATATGATCAATCTCATACATCACATATATCATTCATCATATCTTCTGGCCATATCACATCACATAGCACATGCTGCAAAAACAAGTTAGACGTCCTCTAATTGTTGTTGCAAGTTTTTATGTGGCTTGTATAGGTTTCTAGCAAGAACGTTTCTTACCTACGTAAAACCACAACGTGATATGCCAATTTCTATTTACCCTTCATAAGGACCCTTTTCATCGAATCCGTTCCGACTAAAGTGGGAGAGACAGACACCCGCTAGCCACCTTATGCAACTAGTGCATGTCAGTCGGTGGAACCTGTCTCACGTAAGCGTACGTGTAAGGTCGGTCCGGGCCGCTTCATCCCACAATGCCGCCGAAACAAGATAAGACTAGTAGCGGCAAGAAGAATTGGCAACATCTACGCCCACAACTACTTTGTGTTCTACTCGTGCATAGAAACTACGCATAGACCTAGCTCATGATGCCACTGTTGGGGAACGTAGCAGAAATTCAAAATTTTCTACGCATCACCAAGATCAATCTATGGAGTAATCTAGCAACGAGGGGAAGGGGAGTGCATCTACATACCATTGTAGATCGCGATGCGGAAGCGTTGCAAGAACGCAGATGAGGGAGTCGTACTCGTAGCGATTTAGATCGCGGTTGATTCCGATCTAAGCGCCGAACCACGGCGCCTCCGCGTTCAACACACGTGCAGCCCGATGACGTCTCCCACGCCTTGATCCAGCAAGGTGAGAGGGAGAGGTTGGGGAAGACTCCATCCAGCAGCAGCACGACAGCGTGGTGGTGGTGGAGGAGCGTGGCAATCCCGCAGGGCTTCGCCAAGCACCGCGGGAGAGGAGGAGGAGGGAGAGGGGTAGGGCTGCGCCGAAAGAGAGACGTTCTCATGTCTTGGGCAGCCCCAAACCTCAACTATATATAGGAGGGGGGGAGGGGGCTGCGCCCCCTCTAGGGTTTCCACCCCAAGGGCTGGCGGCCAGCCCTAGATCCCATCAAGGGGGGCGGCCAAGGGGAGGAGAGGGGGGGGCGCCCCACTAGATGGGCCCTAAGGCCCATCTGAACCTAGGGTTTGCCCCCTCCCGCTCTCCCATGCGCCTTGGGCCTTGGTGGGGGGGCGCACCAGCCCACCTGGGGCTGGTCCCCTCCCACACTTGGCCCACGCAGCCTTCTGGGGCTGGTGGCCCCACTTGGTGGACCCCCGGGACCCTCCCGGTGGTCCCGGTACATTACCGATAACACCCGAAACTTTTCCGGTGGCCAAAACAGGACTTCCCATATATAAATCTTTACCTCCGGACCATTCCGGAACTCCTCGTGACGTCCGGGATCTCATCCGGGACTCCGAACAACATTCGGTAACCACGTACATACTTTCCCTATAACCCTAGCGTCATCGAACCTTAAGTGTGTAGACCCTACGGGT
Source organism: Triticum aestivum (assembly GCF_018294505.1). NCBI lineage: Eukaryota > Viridiplantae > Streptophyta > Magnoliopsida > Poales > Poaceae > Triticum > Triticum aestivum. The sequence goes on along the minus strand of NC_057808.1, from coordinate 512,435,356 downwards.
TCGGGAACCATGCAGACATGACCGAGACGTTCTCCGGTCAATAACCAACAGCGGGATCTGGATACCCATGTTGGCTCCCACATGTTCCACGATGATCTCATCGGATGAACCACGATGTCGGGGATTCAATCAATCCCGTATACAATTCCCTTTGTCTATCGGTATGTTACTTGCCCGAGATTCGATCGTCGGTATCCCGATACCTTGTTCAATCTCGTTACCGGCAAGTCTCTTTACTCGTTCCGTAACTCACATCATCCTGTGATCAACTCCTTGGTACATTGTGCACATTATGATGATGTCCTACTGAGTGGGCCCAGAGATACCTCTCCATTTACACGGAGTGACAAATCCCAGTCTCGATTCGTGCCAACCCAACAGACACTTTCGGAGATACCTGTAGTGCACCTTTATAGCCACCCAGTTACGTTGTGACGTTTGGTACACCCAAAGCATTCCTACGGTATCCGGGAGTTGCACAATCTCATGGTCTAAGGAAATGATACTTGACATTAGAAAAGCTCTGAGCAAACGAACTACACGATCTTGTGCTAGGCTTAGGATTGGGTCTTGTCCATCACATCATTCTCCTAATGATGTGATCCCGTTATCAACGACATCCAATGTCCATGGTTAGGAAACCGTAACCATCTATTGATCAACGAGCTAGTCAACTAGAGGCTTACTAGGGACATGGTGTTGTCTATGTATCCACACATGTATCTGAGTTTCCTATCAATACAATTCTAGCATGGATAATAAACGATTATCATGAACAAGGAAATATAATAATAACCAATTTATTATTGCCTCTAGGGCATATTTCCAACAGGGGAAAGGGAAAGTAACGTCATGGTGGGGTGGGGAAGGGAAAGTAAATTATGGTGATTAAATATTGCCAAATCGGCTGGTGGTGGGACAATAATAAATCAATGGATTGGACTTTTTTTAGAAATAGGCTTCGGTGGTGGTGGGAATTGGGGTGCGGGTTTGAACGAAACGATGTGGAAGGTGTGGTCCTCTTGGCAGGAAAGGGAACCTTAGGTTCTTTTAGATAGTGGAGAAGAAGGTTTCTAATGACTTCAAAATTCATCCAGATTGTTCGTATATCTTTTTCTTTGGAGAATGATCATAGGATCTCTAGCCTTTTATGTAGTATTGTCATTATTATTATTTCTCGAATACGCACAAGCATGCGTATCATCGCATTAAAAAAGAAGCGGCAAAGAAGCCGGATACAAGGCCTTTCAGCCATTACAACACTAATCACGAGAATTAGCCTCCACATCCACCACGCACACCCACTCTGACTACTATGATACATGTTTCCCTGGTCCAACCTCATGCCAATAACAACAAGGCAAGCCACAGGGCAACCCAGCCACGTCACAACCAATGCCGAGACTTCTACAACAAGACCAAAACCCAAGGCCAACACAAACCAACGTACCGCCACCCATTTCCGCCAAGAGGAAGTCGGCAAGTGAATGGCAGGGCCTGAGCGAACCTAAGGAAGGTACCGTCATGAGAGCACCGGAGATGGTGTACATTGCGTCCAGGAGGCCCACGCCCAGAGTGGAAGCCGACTGACTCAAGCCACACCAACGAGACTCCTCGAGCAACAAGACGACGCCTTCAGGAAGGTAACGACGCCTTGACGCCGCCGCCGCCGCCGTCTGGTCCGGAGGTCATACCAAGACAAGGGTTTCCCTCGAGCTCGAGGAAGGGAGTCCGATCGGGTTCAACACAACGCCTCCAGGAAGGGAATGACGCCCGCGGGTGTCGCCGTTGTGAGCCTCGTCTCGAAGCAGGGATTTCTCCCAACCCAGATCGGAGAACCCAACACCCACCGGAGCCGCAAGAGCAGATCAACCACCGCATCTGGAAGAGTCACATTTCGCATTACAGTAGCCTCTGCCACTAGTACTGCCAGATCCAGACAAACTCGCCGCTACCGGCACACCACCTCGAGCGCCGCCGCCGCGTCGCCGCCCTCGATCCGTGGCACACCGCCACCACCACGGACTCACGGATGCCAGCCGGAGCAGCCACGCCCCAGCCAGCCTGCCACACGCGGAGGCCCACCTTGGAAGCCGCCGCCCCGCCAGATCTGGGTCGGTCGAACCCCAGAAACGGGGCCATCCCGTAGCCCCGACGCCGGGAACCGCAAGCCGCCTCCCTCCCGCTCCTTCGCGTCTCCGGGGCCGCCGCCCCGGCATGCTCGCGCCGGCGAGCCGCCATCTTCGTCCCCAGCCGAGACCAGCAGTCGCTAGCGCCACCACGAGAAGGATCCGCCCCCGGCGCCGTTTGGCAGCGGGGGCCCGCCGCTACCGCGGCGCAGATGCCGGCGGCAGCGGCGGAGGGGGAGCACCGGTGGGGGAGTACTAGGTGGTTGCGCCCCCGGAGTCGCCTGGGTAGTATTGTCATTATAAAGTTATGTTTCAAATTTGTAACAAGTCTCTCTCACATTTTAAGGCGTGACTTATACGCGTCATAGGAATAGAGAGCTAACTAGTCCAACGTAATCATCTTCCTCAACTAATAGTCTTCCGTTCACATCTGTCCATCCACTCACACTTCTTTGAATCTTTCGTGTGTTCTCCTACTGTGTTTTCTCTCTAATTTAACACTATCCTTTTGTCCACTCCATCCTATGTGCTTGAATTCTACTTGGCAGCCTTGTGGGTATAGGCTTCTAATAGGGGCGTCGGTTGCCTAATCAACCACCCATCTAAGCCGTTAGGGTGTATGTTGTCCTGCTCTTCCGTATGTTAACACTTTTGGTGGTCATTGTCGCCAATCACTTATACACGCCCCTCCGTCGTCGCTTCTTCTCCATCGCTTTCTTCATGTACCTCTATTTTTTCCCATCATAACCGTCCTCTCTTCTTCTTCTTCTTCTTCTTCTTCTTCTTCTTCTAGTTGCGCCCTCATGTGGTACTATTCGTTTCATAAGACCTTCCGCCAAATGTTTGGTAGGTATTTCTTCAATTACCTTTGTACTATGTTCTTCCTTTCCTCCCACTAAGCATGCAAAAAATTGACCTAGAAAACATGCAGTGCCTTAAAAAGGTGAATTTGCAAATGCAAAGCTTTTAAAAACTGAAATGTAAATGCAAAGCGGATCCACCGCAAAAGAGAGAAAATGGCACATCTTAGGCCCGCCCGGACCACGGCCTGGGCCCAATCCGAGGTCACCCCCCAAACCTACCCGCGCCGGGAAAGCGCAGACGGCGAACCACCCAGCCTGACCTCGCGATGCAGATCCTCCGGCGGAACCTCCTCGAAGCTTCCCGCCGTCTCTCCTCCCTCCTCCACTCTCCACCTCCCGCCGCCCAAACACACGCCCATGCCGTCGCCACCCTCTCCGCCGCCCGGCGGGACCCGTCCACCGGCTCCCTCGCCGCCACGCCGTGGGCCGCCACGCAGCGCCGCGGCGCGAAGATGCTCGGCTCCGACGTAATCCCCCTTCTGCCCCCTCGCTCTCGCGTCTGCTCGCTTGGCCCGTGGCCGCACAGGGTTTAGCTAGGATTCTGCTAGGCTCGTGCACTATTATAGCTCCTGCTGCCCTGTTCAGTTAGAAGCGAATTTTGGGGAGAATTCACTTGGCGGACGGAGCAGTTCCTTGCTATTTTGTTCAGTGGTTCCATTGATATGTTCATTAGCTATCGTGCAAATGTCATGTAATGCTTCTTACAATTTTTGTGTTTCTTTGCTGTGAAACGCTCAAATTTTATGTTCTACTTCGGGGTCCTCAAAATCGTGGTGGGAATTCCCCATGCGACCAACGGTCATAGTGCCACTGGTGCAGGATGTGTGGCCAGTAGCCTATTCTATTATAGATTTAGCCAAGTATTTTAGTATTTGATCGATCGGCTTGACATGGATGCTACATTCATAAGTTATTTTCGAAGTCGTTTTCTACAGTTATAGTTAGCAGGGAGGCTTCCAGCTTTCCAAAAATAACTGCTAAACAACTTCTGTTGTACATTTTTATTGGCATCTTGATTATATCCCGGGTCTTAATTTTGCTAATGCCTTTTCAGTTCTGTTATTTTATTAATCTTTGTGAAAGCGCATAACGATGCTTGCATTGACTTGAGATGTCCTCATATGTGTAGGTGAAACTTGGAAATGTGATACAGAGAAGAGGTGTGTGATTAACTGATTACATCTCTAGTGTTATGTTTTTTTACTTCCAAATATCGTGGATTATTACTTATCCATCTTTTGGGCCAACCTTAAATCAAGGCCGCATTTATCAGGTGCGTTTAACTGCTTTTCATGTCCAATGCCCCTCCATATTTCCTCAAGCTTAATGGTTTATATTCACCCATGTTTCTGGTCTACTAAGTAAGAGCAATCACTCTTATCATTCTGACTTGAATGTCTTCTGTTCAGGTGATAAAATCGCATCATTCACATCAAGGAAGAGGAGGAGCCACAATACAGGTCATTTATTTTGTTTCTTTCTTTCAATCTGTTGCACCACTTAACTCTGCATACTTCACATGATGGCAAGCTAATGTTGGTCTTGTTACTCGCCAGATTTTTCCTTGCATCTATGTTATCAGACCCAATCACACAAAATGCTCTCATCTTAGAGTACCTATTTTAGCAACCGCAACAGGACATGCCAAGTTGCCAACAACGAAAAGATAACTTAGGAATAACTTGTAAATGAGTAATAACAAGGACAGTGAAATAAACAGCTAGGCACCAAGAAATACATATGAATAGTTTGATTCACTGTTTCCTCAATGGCATGCCTGCAGTTCTATGCAAAATGTCCCCTCAAATGACGAAAACTAAGTTCAGGTGGATGTTTTTTTTATATGTGCTTGACTTAACTGGAGCTTAAATTTGTCATTTGTTTCATTACAATCTGAATTTTATTCTCAACTCTTGATTGTTGCAGGTGGAACTGAGGGATGTTGACACTGGTAACAAAATAGTTGAAAGATTTCGTACCGACGAGGCTCTTGAGAGTACGAAAACTCCTTCCCTATACAAAAGGCATTCTAGGACTAAAGTTATAGCCTTATAGGCTTCTATGTTTCAGTCTGGTTTCCTTTCTGTAGCTATTTGTACCCTGTCCTTGTTAAAATGTGCTCCTGTGCAATTTTTCATAGGCTTCTCTTCCTTTTTTCTGGTTACATATTACGAAGCTGAGCAATAATTTCTTCTAGTGTGTTTTATTGCATTCAATCATACATGTGTCAATACTTGAGCAGTGTTAGCCGCTCTGAAGGTACCAAATAAAGTGGAGATGATGACCATCTACAATCAATTCAAATGACGATAATGATTATAGAAGCTGGATGCGTGAACCAGCCTTTTAGGAGTATTACAATCAGCACCTCATATATCAATCACGACTATGAGCCTCTCCAATTAAATATAAATTATTATTGATATGTATCATTTATTTGCCAAGATTTGGGCGACATTTGACATTAGTTTTGCACATAAATGCATCATATATTCATATCAATAATAATTGAAGAAAAAAGAAGGTGGCACCGTATGGAACTAGGTTTTGCCAGAAGGTGGCCAAATTAACCTGCCTTTGACGAACTCCTGGCTACCCAACTTTCTTCCAGTAATATCTAGTCCAGTGGGAATTTCGTAAGGCACAGTCATGATAAGTTGATAACAGTAGTTTGGTTATTTATATTTGGAAAGCGTACAGTCGTGTTCATAATGGAAATCTAATCATTATGTATTTTCTTTACACATTCAGGAGTTTTTGTTGAGGATAAACCTTTCACATATCTGTATCAGGAAGGAGACAACGTGGCACTTATGGAGTATGCTTATCTCCCTGTTTTCTTGTCATTCCTTCATTAACATGCTGTGGTGCGACGCTGTCTATATTTTATTAATATCCATGTAGTAGTGACTTCATCTGGAATCCTTTTTTTTTGTCAGGCCTAACACGTTTGAGCAACTCGAGGTTTCAAAGGAACTGTTTGGCAAAAACGCTGCATATCTGAAAGGTCCAAACAGTATTAATTGACAACCAGAAGAACACCAATTGCTATGAATACTAGATTATAAGAACGTGCTTGTGTTTTACCTTTTGAATAGTTAGATGATTTGTTTACTTTTGTGCCTGTAGCTCTCATATATGCAAGTTAGTGCTGCTGTAGACATAGTAGTTACTTTTAAATGATCAAGTGGACAAAATTATCAATTCCGATTAATATAATGTGTGGGACACTTAAGTTTTATTACCTTACAAATAATTGTGATCTGTATATATACCATGTATTAGCGGGCCTAAACATATCCGATACATGTGCATTTTTTGTAATTCGTTGGCAACAATAAAGACGTCAGCACCTAAGAGGCTCGCTCACTCCTGCACTGATGGCGTACATGACTCGCTCGATGTTGATATCTTCTGCTCATTGTCAAAATGGTTTTAAATGTATTTGATCTCATCGAAATAAAGACAATTGTTAAAGTAAATTTTGATTGAGACCGTTTAACTCAAATTTCCAATATCATTTTATTTTCAGATGAGATGAAGGTAACTGTACAATTTTTTGATGGCCGAGCGTTGTCTGGCTCAGTGCCTCCTCGTGTGACTTGCACTGTTGTTGAAGCACAGCCTAATGCAAAAGGCCTAACTGCTACACCTCAGTGAGTTTCATATTACTTCCATCATCAAATTAATTCTTATTTCTGCAACATTTATTTATTATGTATTGATGAGTTTTTGGGTTATGCCTTTTTCCAATACCTTTTATGGGTTGAGTATTAGTAAGTCAAGTCCAAGTGGATACACTGGGTACTTCTCATATTTTGTGGCTCGAAATAAGCACCCTTGTCAAATGCTCAGCAATGAAGTTATGGTAATAGAGTAATATGTTTCATATTATTGGTGCATATATTGCTTGGAGTGAGTGTTAGTGTTCTAGCCATAATGTGATATTTTGTCTGGAGTGAACATACCTGATGGATAATTATATGCCCAGAGAAGAAACTTGAAAGTTAATTGTGTACTCCCTCCATTCCTAAATATAAGCCTTTTTAGAGATTCCAATATGGACTACATACGGAGCAAAATGAGTGAATCTACACTCTAAAATACATCTATATACATCCATATGTAGTCCGTAATGAATCTCTAAAAAGGCTTATACTCCCTCCATCCCAAAATAAGCGTCTCAGTTGAGACACTTATTTTGGGACGGAGGTAGTATTTGGAAACGGAGGTAGTTACGAGTTACATGCAGCAGAACTATAACAACAGGTTAGCTAGTTTCATAACAAAAATCCCTGCAAAAGCAGTAAACAGTAGTTCATGCACCATGGAATTGTATCCATGCACATGCGCATTGCAGATTCCCCTTTGATCCGCTTCATCATCTCTTATCATCAATTGTTTGAGGCCTGGTGTTATGCGGTAACTAAACTTGTGTTTGTACTAAATGCAGATATAAAAGGGTCTTGCTGGATAATGGCCTTACAGTGCTTGTAAGTTGATGGGTACCATTTCGTAGAGTATATTTACCTAGACCTTTGTGGAATGGTGTATGGAAAAGCCGTCTTTTTTTATTCATTCATTGTTTTGCAATCTCCTAATTATCAATATTAAAATTAGAAACCAAGAAATTTGATAGAGTCCTGCAGCTTGAAGTATTTCTCACTTGCATCAACTATTTGCCAATCGTAGGCCCCGCCATTTGTTGAAGTGGGTGAGAACATTGTTGTTAGTACTGTGGATGATTCATATATGACTAGGTAAGTTGATGGAAATCTTAATTACCCAGAAAGCTGTATTATTCTGAACACGAATGCTGCGGGTTGTCTGTACTTTGATAGCTAAGTTCTTTGTAAAAATTCACTGAAACTGTTTTCCATTTCAGGGCCTAAGGGTGGTGTCATATGGTGCTTTGTTCTCTGATATTGGGGTTCGACTTGTACTCACCTTCTTAGATAAGTTTGCTGGGCCCTAGACATAATTATGAATCTGCCTCCTCAAAAAAGGCATCCAGTTTTACCAGGAATTCAGTAACAAACAACACATTTTTGTTCTTACAGATATGTTTTGGGGAAGCGATGTACACGCTGACATTAAGATGTATTGCCCTTTTATAACTTGGTAGTTTTGGGAAGTGAAATAATACTGGGATGTGCTGTGCAAAACGCCAATCATATATCAATAAGAAGTTATATTGTTGTTCCTTGTATGGTTTTGCGGCAACTTGTTTCTGATTTGCCTGGTAATAGCACCTGGTACTTGATACAAAATTCTTAATTTCCTTTTGTCCCGCATTTAGCATTTAGGCACTGGATTTGAATGAAAATCCGAAGCCGGTTTTGGTTTGAAAAGAAAAAACTAGTTGCTTTATATACAGCTACTATTGGTATCAAATAAAGCAATGTGTTTCATGTACACTTCCTAAAGCTGCATCAAGTCAGGAGCTACAAAATCCTAGCAACAGAAGGCGCAGGATTATGGCCTTCACTTGTAGGCATGGACGTAATCCTGGAAATAGAAGTTCTTCTCGATGAAGCTCGCCAGCCAACGGGACGCGGCGAAGCACAGCACAGCCAAGGACACAACGGCGGCTCTCTGCACCACCGATGTCACCAGTGTCCCCTTGGCGACGGCGAGGAACCCGACCACTGCCACCGACGCAATCTGCAGGGCAACCTCCAGCGCCTTCATGCCCTTCAGCGCCGCGCTGCAGCTCCTGCACTGCGCGACGTGCGACCAGTACCTGCAGATGCCATCGCAGAATTTGTTCAGAGGGGGTTTCGCTGAATGTTCAGGTGTTCCAGGCATCCGGTTTGCCGTGGAGAAGAGTTAGAATGTTGGACTGTTTGTACCTCTCCATGAGCTTGTCTTTGGTTGGAGTCTCTGGTAGCTGACCGACCGTCGGGGCGGCCCAGCCGACCTGACTCTTGCAGTGTTTTCTGAACCAGTTCCTGAAGGCAATCACCATGTTGTCCGACGACGTCGGCACATACACGGCTTTCTGCCAGTTTTCGATGCCCGCCGCGGCGAAGTTGCGCTCCTGAAATGAAGGAAACAGTGGGTTTGCTTTCTGATTGAGCTCCATATGCTGGATCAGATTCAGAACTTCAGCTTCAGAATCACCGAGCTTGAGCTGAAAAATCATTACCTCGATGTGGAGGAGGTAGATGTCTGAGTCCAGGATGGCGTTCTGGCCGATGTGGTAGTACCACCGCGGTATGACCTTGTCGAGCCAGACGCCGACGTTCCTCGGGAACGCCCAGATCACCCTGCTTTTCCCTGGAGACACCGGGACGCACATGAACACCAGCATGAACTGAGGCGGCTTCTTCTTCTTCTTCTTCTCCTGCCCAAATCAAAGCATGAACTGCGAACTTCTGAACAATCCCTGTTTGGTCTCCTCTGAAGTGCTACAAGTTTTGCTTGCACCGGCAACAATGGGAAATGTGTCTGCCCAATCAATCGATTCATACCTGTCCCTTTTCCTCTTTTGGGAGGGGCGAGCCGTAGAAGGTGCACGGCGCGACGTACCGGAAGTATCCGCTATTGTCCTGCTCCGACAGGAACCCGGCGATATCCGCCTCCGCTATCTTCATCTTCACTGGCCCGCCGCCTTCGACGTCGAACTCAACTGTGAAGAGAAGAACAACAACTGAATCAACACTCCCATTCAGTGACAGTGTGAACTGAACTCGATGGCGCCGGTCATGTCAGGGCAGGGGGGCTTATCTTCCGGGGTCTTCCTTCTTGCGAAGTTTGCCCATCAGCCCCTTGTGCGCGTAGGGGACGTGGGCAGGGTCCATGAGGTTCTCCACCAGCACATCGTAGCTGCAAACCAACGGAGCTGTGACTGTGAGACTGTGCAATGGAGGGAGGTAGCCGCCCGCATATATGGAGGCCGAGGTTGAGGATGTGTACCCACCCGTAGGGGAGGTCCCTGACGCCGTAGACGGTGACGAAGGAGGGGTCGTCGATCTCCGGGATGAATGGCGGGCGCTTCCTCTGCAGAATGTCTTGGTGCTCCTCGTCGGCCCTCGGGTAGAACCACAGGATGTTGTTCTGCACCACGCTCGGGTACGACGCCACGCACGCCTTGCTGTTCTTGTGCACCTGCACGCGCAATTCAGAGAAGGAACATTTCGGTTTTGGTTTTGGTTTTGTGATGGACCGGAGGAGGAAGAAGGAGAATGGATCAATGGTTACAGACAGGTGGGCCGAGGGCGGGGGCCTGTGGGATGAACTGGCAGGAGCCGCGGCCGTCGAAGCACCAGCCGTGGTAGACGCACTGGAGGCGGCCCTTGTCGTCGATGCGGCCCTCGGAGAGCGGCGCCAGGCGGTGCGGGCAGGCGTCGTCGAACACGCGCCACTCGTCCACGGCGCGGTCGTACCAGGCCACCACGCGGAGGCCCAGCACCGTCTTGCCGTGCGGCGCGCCGGGGTCCAGGTCGCACACGGGGGCCAGCGGGTACCACTGGTCCAGCCAGTCGAACTGCCCCTCCTCCTTCTCCTTCTCCTTCTCCTCCCCGCCGGACGGCGACGGCGCCGAGGGCGCCTCCGCCGCCACGGCCGAGACCGGCGACGGCAGCCGCGCGCGCTGCCGCCACCGTCGCGGGGCCGGTGCCGCCGCTCTGGCGCTGCTGGTGGCCGGGGCGGCGGCGCGGAGCGGGAGCGGGAGCGAAGGGCGCGCGCGGGGGACGAGGAGGGAGAGGGGATCCATGGCGCGTCGTCCGATCCCGCGGCGGCCGACGGCAGGGGAAGAACCTGTGTGGCTGTGGGGAGTGCGCGCGGGAGGGAGGGATGCGCGCGCGCGCGGCTGGGGTTGCGGCTGCGGTTCGCCGGTACGACTTATCGCCACGTCTCTACCGCCAGGTGCAGAACGCGTGGAGTGCGGTCCGAAGCAAATGGAATAGTGAAACCAGACAACAAATGCAAAATTATACTACCGCTCCATCCGTTCACTTTTTATAAGTTTTAGACAGCTGAAATTAAACTGTTTTGGATGTTGTCTTAAATATCTAAACAGTGTACAAAAGTGAACGAAAGGAGTACTACAATGTTTAGTCATCGTGCTCGTTGGCTTGTAACGAAACACAGTGTTTCAATACAGTTCTCAAACACTATAGTGGATTGATACGCTCTCATGCGTATTCGCGAAAAAAATACGTAACGGATAGTCCTGGCTATAGATGCATGTACGCGAAACGCTGGAAAACTGCCATGTCAGCTATTTTTCTCTCTCACCAGATCTACGTGTGTGGATCATGTTGTTTTAGGTTAGACCTAGTAGCTTATGTTTTTTGGATCCTTCATTGTTTTGGCTTCGGCGGCGGCAATGGCGCCGCTGAATAAAGAAGTTTCAGATCCTTCCCAACCGAGGCAATCCGTCATATGGTTGGGGCGGATTTGGAAACTAGGTTGTTCAAGCAAGGGTGCATGTGGCGGCGGCAGCATCCTCATGGTGGACTTGTGTCCTTGGGCTTCGCCGTTGAGACGGCATTTGCTCCAACGCCGGCACGGAGGCTGGGAGGTAGTCCAGGAGCGGATACAGATTGTGGTCTGCATCGACGGCATCTGGAAGATGATGGATCGTGTGCTGGCTTCGTGATTCGTGTATGGCAGGTATTGTTTCCTCCTTCGACCGTTTAGTCGTGCGGGGATGCCGGATATTGAGTTCGATGGTATGTCCGGGTGTTGCCCCGCTCTGATTCGTTCAACGGTAATGGTTTCGCCTTTGGTTAGGCACCTTGAAGGTCCGCAAAGCTGCATATCGGTGATGGAGTCGCGTCGAGCTCTGGTGAGGAGGTGATTCGTCATTTTTTTCTTTGGTGAATATCGTGGTGGTGCTAGAGGCATGTGAGGGCATTGGTGTCAAGCTCAGAAGATTATCTTAATTGTATTTTTCCTTCTTGACCGGTGTTTCTTTGTGCAAAGGCTAGAGTGTTTTTTTGTCGACTTGGTGTGTACGTGACATATGAGATAATAAAATGTCATGTTAGCGTACAGTAGAAACATGGGCCCGACTTACCCGCATATGAGAAAAAAAAACAATACAGATAACTAAATTGAACTTGGAAACTCGAGTAGCTAGATTTAAGCAATGCATGAGCTAGCCAAGCGGCTTATCTATACCTACTATTAAAAAGGTGATTGCTTCTGCCCATCCGTCTGATCGATTATTTGACTATCTGGTAATTTCTTCGTACGATGAGTTCGATTTTCTGGTATGTCGCCTGGCTGGCCTGCGCCCCTGGTGAATGTGAAAATCGAACGCACCACCTTTCATACGATCATAAGAAGATTCTAATCAAGTACATTGGTCCATTGAACGCACCACCTGGAATAGTACCACCTTGGTCCATTGAATGAATTCTCACCAATTTAAAAACGTTCGCATTTTTTCCGCAATATTAACCAGTCTGCTGAGGAATCAACAAACATGCATGAGAAATGTGCACACACGAGGAAGTAGAAACGGGGCGGCTCGGTGATGCTTTTGTGGTGCAGATGCAAGGAGGAGGCCGGCGGTGAGCGCCAGAAGCGCACAACGTCGACATGAAGGGGAGGCCATGGAGGAGTAGGACGGGCAGCGCTGTAGTGGTGGTGGACGCCGACCCATAGCCAACAGGAGGTGGCGGACGTCCATGGTGCTCCGGCGGCGCGTGGACTAGAGAGAAGAGGGGGGATCAGAGAGATGGAATAGAAAAGGGAGCGGGAGAGAGGGTTGCAGAGCTCACTCACCTCGTCGGTGACCCCGTTGGGCGGCAACGAGCAAGGGGAGGCGCGGGAGGCTGGGAGGGCGTGTTGGGGAACGTAGCATGCAATTTCAAAAAAATTCCTACGATCACGCAAGATCTATCTAGGAGATGCATAGCAACGAGAGGGGGAGAGTGTGTCCACGTACCCTCGTAGACCGAAAGCGGAAGCATTACGTTAACGCGGTTGATGTAGTCGAACGTCTTCACGATCCAACCGATCCAAGTACCGAACGTACGGCACCTCCGTGTTCAGCACACGTTCAGCTAGATGACGTCCCTCGAACTCTTGATCCAGTAGAGGGTCGAGGGAGAGTTCCTTCAGCACGACGGCGCGATGACAGTGTTGGTGATGTGATCCGCGCAGGGCTTCGCCTAAGCACTACCATGCTATGACCGGCGGCGTAAACTGTGGAGGGGGGACCGCACACGGCTAAGAGAAATCTTGGTGTGCCTTTGGGGTGCCCCCTGCCCACGTATATAAAGGAGGGGGGAGAGAGGCCCGCGGCCAGGAGGGGCGTGCCATGGGGGGAGTCCTACTTGGACTCCTAGTCCAAGTAGGATTCGCCCCCCTTTCCTTTCTCCACCGGAGGGAATAGGAAAGAGAGGGAGAGGGAGAGGGAAAGGGGGGCGCCGCCCCCTCCCCTTAGTCCAATTCGGACTGCCATGGGGGGGGGCGGCCACCCCTTGCGACCCTCCTCTCTCTCCACTAAGGCCCACTAAGGCCCTGATACGTCTCCAACGTATCTATAATTTATGAAGTATTCATGCTATTATATTATCCATCTTAGATGTTTTATATGCATTTATATGCTATTTTATATGATTTTTTGGGACTAACCTATTAACCTAGAGCTCGGTGCCAGTTTCTGTTTTTTCCTTGTTTTTGAGTTTTACAGAAAAGGAATACCAAACGGAGTCAAATTGACGTGCCAATTTTTGATGATTTTTGATGGACCAAAAGAAGCCCCCCGGAGTAAAAGAGTTGGGCCAGAAGAGTCCTGGGCCGTCCACGAGGGTGGGGGGCGCGCCCTACCCCCCTGGGCGCATCCCCCTATCTCGTGGACGACTCGGAGACCCCCCCTGACGTGAGGCCTACGCCAAAAATTCCTATAAATACAGAAACCTCCAGAAAATAACCTAGATCGGGAGTTCCGCCGCCGCAAGCCTCTGTAGCCACCAAAAACCAATCTAGACCCATTCTGGCACCCTGTCGGAGGGGGGAATCCCTCACCGGTGGCCATCTTCATCATCCCGGCGCTCTCCATGACGAGGAGGGAGTAGTTCACCCTCGGGGCTGAGGGTATGTACCAGTAGCTATGTGTTTGATCTCTCTCTCTCTCTCTCTCTCTCTCTCGTGTTCTTGATTTGGCACGATCTTGATGTATCGCGAGCTTTGTTATTATAGTTGGATCTTATGATGTTTCTCCCCCTCTACTCTCTTGTAATGGATTGAGTTTTCCCTTTGAAGTTATCTTATCGGATTGAGTCTTGTAAGTGCATCTAGTGCCCCTTAGTGATTTTGGTGTATTGAAGACTTATAGGTTAAGGGGCTAATGTGTTTATGAGTGTACACATGTCTATAAGTCTATGAGGAGTTTGATATTTACAGAGAAAGTCGACCCCTAAAAATGAAGTTCTTCGACTGAAGACTTTCTGAAGACTTTGAAAGTGAAGAAATTGGTGTGACCTTGAAGACTTGGTATTCATTTGAGGAACATGAAGCGTGAAGACTTTTGTTTTCGTAGTTTCATTTTCTTTTTCTTGAGTCATAGGAAACACCGTACTGTTAAAGGGGGTCGAGGAAATACTAAGGAAAAATTTCCATGTGATGCTAAACTCAAAATCCTACACCTACCAATCCCTTCGAGTGAAGCCATTGGAAATCTCATACAGTTCAGTCATATTCTTCGGTGACAGAGACGAAGTTATGCTGGTCTCTGAGGAATTTGTTCTGACTGAGGAGTTAGGAATTCGCCAGTGCGGATTGCCTACACAGTGAGGAACATGATAGCCCTGAGGAATTTGATACTCAAATTTCCGACCGTTGCTGTGCTATGCGCCAGCTGTCCCAAAATATCTACCCACCTAACGGTCATATCATTGAAGGGCATTTATGTCTTATCATGCCGGGCTGCTCCCTAGGCTATAAATAGCCGCCCCCTACAACCACTAGCTGGTTGGCTGCTCCGAGAGAAACTGACACTTGTCATTTGAGAGCATCCCATCCTCCGAGGACTTTGAGCGAAAATCATCAAGTGAGGAAAACCCAAACCCAAAACACGCACAAACCCAAAGTGATTGAGCATCACCGAAGAGATTGATCCTGTGTGGATCTGACGCTTGTTACCTTTGAAGACTGTGCTTCTTCCAGACGGTTAGGCGTCATGGTCTAGAGCATCCAAGAGGAAATTGTGGATCGCCGAGTGACCGAGTTTGTGAAGGTTTGGAAGTCACCTGAAGACTTACCATGAGTGATTGGGCGAGGTCTGTGTGACCTTAGCTCAAGGAGAATACGGCGAGGACTGTGTGTCCTCAGGTTTAAATACCTAGCCGCTCCAACCAGATGTACAATTGAGACAGCAGTTGGAACTGGTCTACCAAATCATTGTCTTCACCAAGCCTACTGGTTCTATTTCCTCAACTCTTTCATTTCCTCATAACTGTGTTGTGCACCTGTTCATATCTGTGTTTGAAGACTTCGACTAAAGACTTTCTCAATTTCCTCAGTTTAATTTCTTCAGTCTGTTTGTCTTCATCCTGTGCTATCCTGTGTTTACGCTTTCTGTACTCGGTGCTTGTCTTCATTTCATCATGATGACTATGCTTGTGTTCTGCTATGCATACTTTTGAGTACTTATTCCGCTGCAAGTAATTCTTCGCTAAGGAATTTCCTCACCTACAAATTCCTCAGTGAAGAATTCATAAAAATCGCCTATTCACCCCCCTCTAGTCGATATAACACACTTTCAATTGGTATCAGAGCAAGGTACTCCCTTGTTCTGTGTGATTTTGGTTTAACCGCCTGGAGTTTTAGTTATGTCGACCGCAAGTATGATCAAGGTCTCAGCTGGGTGTCCTACCTTCGATGGGACGGACTACCCCTACTGGAAGAATAAGATGCAAATGCATCTTGAGGCAATTGATAAGGATCTCTGGTATGTTGTGGAAAATGGTGTTCCCTCTGTCTCACCCTCACTGAACGCTACCGATGTGAAGAGATTCAAGCAATTCGATTCTCAAGCAAAGAATATCATTTGTGGCCATCTGAGCAAAGGACAGTATGGAAGAGTGAGTGCTTTGGAAACTGCTAAGCTTATCTGGGATAGGCTGTCCAAAGTCAATGAAGGAGTCTCAACACAGCGTGACTCTCGAGTTGATGTTCTTCGCAATCTCTTCAACCGCTTCAAAATACTCGACAATGAAAATGTTCAACAAACCTTCGATCGCCTCACTGACATCTCAAATGAGCTTCAAGCACTTGGCGCCACTGACATCACCGACCATGAGGTGGTGAAGAAACTGCCGAGATTGCTTGATTCCTCATTTGATACTCTGGCATTGATGATACAAGAGCGTGCTGATTACAAGTCACTTGATCCCGCTGATATCCTCGAGAGGCTAAATACTCATGAGTTCCAGCTTGCTGAAAAGAGAGATCTCTATGGTTCGAGCTATGGCAGATCACGTGCACTGAAGGCCAAGGCAGTTTCCGAGTCTGAAGATGAAGACTCTGACAGCAGCCTTGGTGATCCTGAAGAACTGAGCCATGATCTAGCACTGCTCGTGAAGAAATTCCAGAAGTTCTCAAGACGTGGTCGCTTTGGAAGACCCTCAAGGAGCAATGATTCCTCATCCAGTGACTACAAGAAGAGGATTTGTCACAAATGCAAGAAACCTGGACACTACATTCAAGATTTTCCTCAGTGGGAAAAGGAATCAAAGAAGAAGAAATACAAGGATTACAGTTCTGATGATGCGAAGAAAAAGAAGAAATCCTCAAAATCTTCATCATCAAAATCCTCAAAGTCTTCATCTCACAAGAAGAGCAGCTCCAAGAAGGCTCGGGCATTCATTGGCAAGGAAATGGACTCTGAGGCTGAATCTGAAGAAAATGAGGAAGAGGAGGCATCTGAGGATTCCGAATCCGGTGTGGCGAGCCTAGCCCTCGCTACTGCATTCGTCAGCAAGTCTATCTTCAACACTGAAGAAAATGACCTCACCAACAAGGCTGATGAAGGCAATGATGACTACGCTCCCACCTATTGCTTCATGGCAAAGGGTGCCAAGGTACTCAAATATACCTCCTCTGAATCAAGTGAGAATGAATCTGATGAAAACCTTAAGCCCAGCTATACTAAACTTGCTAAGATTGTTGTGAAACAACAAAGGGCTTTTGAAAAGGTTCAAAACATGCTAGACAAAAGTGATGATATGTTGGGTGAAGAAATGGATCGCACTAAAACCTTGACTGAAAATCTCCAGAGACTTCATACTAGGTTTGACAACCTTCAAGGTCATCATAACACTCTCTTGTCTAATCATGAGAAGCTTTCTTATGAATTTCTTCAAAGAAAGCAAGATCTTGAGAAGCTAAGAGTGAGTTATGAAGATCTTCAGAAGGAGCGCGATTCATTACTTGCTCAACAAATCAGTGCTGCTCACGAAGAATTTGTTCCTCCGTGTTTGAAATGCATTGAACGTGAATCTGCTAATTCTTCACCTGAATGTTCAAATGCTTCTAATGCTACAAATTCTTCAACTGTCTCTGCTATCACTAATTCCTCATCTGAGGACATTGCTAGTATCACTGATGATGTAGGGCTGAAGGAACTGTACATGACAGGCATGTACAAAAGCCTCAAAGGGCATCAGACTCTTTGTGATGTGCTTAAAAAGCAGATCCTCAACAGGAACCCTAGGAAAGAGGGTATTGCCTTTGAGAGGAAACTCAATGCTGATGGTACATATTGGAAGCCTGAGCAGTACCCCAAAACCTCATGGGTTGCTGCAAAGGGACCTCCAGTTGATCCATCTAATTTATCTGGCTTTACATGTGAATCTTCTCATTCTTCTGACGAGTCATTTGACCCCAACTATAAACTGTTTAAAAATCAGAATGGTGAAGTATTTGCTAGATATGTTGGCACTAACTGCAGGAACGATTCTCCTATGAAGAAAATCTGGGTTCCCAAAAGGTGCCTTGAAAGTCTTCAGGTGAATGTCCTCATGACACCACCTGTGAAGAATAGGAACCTCAGATCAAATTCTTCATATGGATCCAAGTCCTCATACGGACCAAATTCCTCACATGGATCAAATTCCTCAAAAGGATCAAAGTCCTCATATGAACATCATCGTGCTAACAACTCTGTTTCGCAGGGAAGAGCCAAGGGCTATGAATATGAGCATTATTCTTCTAATCATTATGTTCATAAGTCCTCGAAGAATTTCTCTGCTTATTCATATGCTTACCCTAACTCCTCTTATGTGAAACGAAATGGATTGGCTTCTATGCCACCTTTCTCGTATGGAGCTCGCAGAGTGATAAACTCTTTGCCATCCCTTCAGATGTGGGTGGTGAAGAAAAAGAACTAATCTCTTATGCAGGGTCAGGTCTCCAGACGTGCATGAACGTCTGAAGAATTTGCTGGAGACCTGAAAAGTGTCTGGAAGGACGCAGGCTAATCATGAAGAAATGAACTTTCATTTCTCACAACCTCATACTACTTTATCTGTTCTATTACTTGATGAAATTGATCTGATGAATTGTGATGTCATATTCTTCATTGATGAAGTATATGAAGTTCATAAGCTGCACTAATTCATCTGCAGGATGATCAACCCAAAGCCACTGAGTGGGTCCTCGATAGTGGATGTACAAATCACATGACTGGTGACAAGAATCTATTGATGGATGCTCCCTTATCACCATCGCATCTGAAGCATATCATCTTCGCCGACAAAGGCAAAAGTCAGGTATTGGGTCTAGGTAAGGTTGCGATCACAAAGGATCGACACATGGACAAAGTCATGCTTGTCGAGTCCTTAGGATACAACCTCATGTCTGTCTCAATGCTTTGTGATCTTGATATGGTTGTTGTCTTTGGCAAGTATTGTTGTGTTGTGGTTATGGAAGCTGACAATTCCAAAGTCTTCGAAGGCTTTAGGAGAGGAGACTTGTATATTGTTGATTTCTCTACAGGACCGCAACCAGCCGTGTGCCTACTTGCAAAAGCTTCAGAAGGCTGGCTATGGCATCGACGACTTGGTCATGCAGGCATGAGGAATTTGCACACGCTTGCGAAGAAGAAGCATGTCATTGGCATTGAGAATGTCAAATTCCTCAAGGATCACTTGTGTGGAGCTTAGGAAGCTGGAAAGATGACCAAGGCTAAGCATCCAGCAAAGACTATCATGACCACTACTCGACCCTTTGAATTGCTTCATATGGATCTCTTCGGTCCTAACCATTACTCAGCTGTCACAAATGATGCATCTCTCTATGGCTTTGTTATTGTTGATGATTACTCTCGTTACACTTGGGTACACATTGTTACTTACAAACATGAAATGCAGGAAGTCTTCAAGCGATTTTCCTCGAGGGCTTCAACCAACTTCGGTGTGAAGATCAAGCACATCAGAAGTGACAATGGAACTGAGTTCAAGAATTCTGGTCTTGATGACTATCTTGATGAACTTGGTATTACTCATGAGTTATCTGCTCCCTACACTCCTCAGCAGAATGGTGTCGTGGAGCGCAAGAACAGAACTCTTGTTGAGATGGCTCGCACTATGCTTGATGAATACAAGACGCCTCGTCACTTCTGGATTGAGGCAATTTATACTGCGTGCCATATCATCAACAGGATATATCTTCACAAATTCTTCAAGAAGACGGCCTATGAACTCCTCACTGACAAGAAAACCAATGTGAGTTATTTTAAAGTCTTCGGTGCTAAATGTTGGATTAGAGATCCTCGTCACAATGCTAAATTTGCACCGAAAGCACATGAAGGTTTTATGCTTGGTTACGGAAAGGACTCGCACACCTACAGTGTCTTCAACAACGTTCTTCACAAGGTTGTTGAAACTATAGATGTGCGGTTCGATGAAACTAATGGCTCGCAAAGAGAGCACCTATCTTCTGTGATAGATGAACCAACACCTGAGGAATCTATCAAGTTCAAGGCTACTGAGGATGTCATTCCTACCGAAGAATCTGCTGAAGAATTCATTCCAGAACATGAAGAACGTCGAGCTAATACACCTGAAGAGAATGCTGAAGAAAATGGTGCTGAAGAAAATGCTGATCAAATTCCTCGAAGACAACCAACTCATCCTCGCGTTGCAAAAGAAGTGCAAGTTGAAAAGATCATCGATGACATTAGCTCAAGGAGAATACGGTGAGGACTGTGTGACCTTAGCTCAAGGAGAATACGGTGAGGACTGTGTGTCCTCAGGTTTAAATACCTAGCCGCTCCAACCAGACGTACAACTGAGACAGCAGTTGTAACTGGTCTACCAAATCATTGTCTTCACCAAGCCTACTGGTTCTATTTCCTCAACTCTTTCATTTCCTCATAACCGTGTTGTGCACCTGTTCATATCTGTGTTTGAAGACTTCGACCGAAGACTTTCTCAATTTCCCCAGTTCAATTTCTTCAGTCTGTTTGTCTTCATCCTGTGCTATCCTGTGTTTACGCTTTCTGTACTCTGTGCTTGTCTTCATTTCATCATGATGACTATGCTTGTGTTCTGCTATGCATACTTTTGAGTACTTATTCCGCTGCAAGTAGTTCTTCGCTAAGGAATTTCCTCACCTACAAATTCCTCAGTGAAGAATTCATAAAAATCGCCTATTCACCCCCCTCTAGTCGATATAACGCACTTTCAAGTCTTTAAGGATTTGAGAACACTTGATGTATGTCTTGCATGTGCTTATCTATGGTGACAATGGGATATTCACATGATCTACTTGATGTATGTTTTGGTGATCAACTTGCGGGTTCAGTGACCTTGTGAACTTATGCAGAGGGGTTGGCACACTTTTTCATCTTGACTCTCCAGTAGAAACTTTGGGGCACTCTTTGAAGTTCTTTGTTTTGGTTGAATAGATGAATCTGTGATTGTGTGATGCATATCGTATAATCATACCCACGGATACTTGAGGTGACATTGGAGTATCTAGGTGACATTAGGGTTTTGGTTGATTTGTGTCTTAAGGTGTTATTCTAGTACGAACTCTAGGATATATTGAACGGAAAGAATAGCTTCATGTTATTTTACTAAGGACTCTTGAATAGATCGATCAGAAAGAATAACTTTGAGGTGGTTTCGTACCCTACAATAATCTCTTCGTTTGTTCTCCGCTATTAGTGACTTTGGAGTGACTCTTTGTTGCATGTTGAGGGATAGTTATATGATCCAATTATGTTATTATTGTTGAGAGAACTTGCACTAGTGAAAGTATGAACCCTTGGCCTTGTTTCAACGCATTGCAATACCGTTTACGCTCACTTTTATCATTAGTTACCTTCCTGTTTTTATATTTTCAGATTACAAAAATCCATATCTACTATCTATATTGCGCTTGTATCACCATCTCTTCGCCGAACTAGTGCACCTATACAATTTACCATTGTATTGGGTGTGTTGGGGACATAAGAGACTTTGTTATTTGATTGCAGGGTTGTTTGAGAGAGACCATCTTCAACCTACACCTCCCATGGATTGATAAACCTTAGGTCATCCACTTGAGGGAAATTCGCTACTGTCCTACAAACCTCTGCACTTGGAGGCCCAACAACGTCTACAAGAAGAAGGTTGCGTAGTAGACATCAAGCTCTTTTCTGGCGCCGCTTGAAGGTATATCTTTAGATCTTGCAATTGAATCTTTTTGTTTCTTGTTTTATCACTAGTTTCGCCTATAAAAGAAAACTAAAAAAATGGAATTGAGGGTGCCTCATATGCTTCATCTTTTTAATGTCTTCCGTGAAAATAAGGATTCCGACAATTGTGCCCAATTGCTAGAGGAAGAATGCATTAAAATGTTTGACACTAAATCTTTGAATGATGAGCATGATTGCAATGTTGTTAGTATGAATTCTTTGAATACCCATGATGCTAATGATATGCAAAGCCACAAGCTTGGGGATGCTATGTTTGACGAAGATGGTATGTTTAGTCCCCCAAGTTTTGATGAGCAAATTTATTATGATGAAAGCATGCCTCCTATTTATGATGATTATTGTGATGACACGTATGCTATAAAGAATAAAAATAACCATGAAACTTGTCATCATGATTTTAATTTTTAATTGGATTATGCTTCACATGATAGTTATTTCGTTGAGTTCGCTCCCACTACTATTCATGAGAATAAATTTGCTTATGTGGAGAGTAGTAAAAAATTTATGCTTGTGCATCATGAAAATAATGCTTTATGTGATGGTTATATTGTTGAATTCATTCATGATGCTATTGAAAATTACTATGAGGGAGGAACATATGCTTGTAGGAATTGCAACAATATCAAGTTTCCTCTCTATGTGCTTAAAGTTTTGAGGTTATGCTTGTTTTGCCTTCCTATGCTAGTTGATTATTGTTCCCATAAGTTGTTTGCTCACAAAATCCCTATGCATAGGAAGTGGGTTAGACTTAAATGTGCTAGTCATATTCTTCATGATGCTCTCTTTATGTTTCAATTCTTATCTTTTATGTGAGCATCATTGAAATCATCATGCCTAGCTAAAAGGCATTAAAGAAAAGCGCTTGTTGGGAGACAACCCAATATTTACCCCTACTGTTTTTGTGTGTTCACATGATTATGCTACTGTAGTAATCATGTTTTATAGATTTTGTTTCAATAAAGTGCCAAGTAAGACCTTTAGGATAGCTTACGGTGATAGTTGTGTTGATCCTGCTGAAAATCAGAAACTTCTGCGCCCAGTAAATTAGTTTTGATAATTCACAGAAACGTGCTTTTGATCTGATTCTTTTTGCTCTGGATTGGTACACAAATTTCTCAGGTCTTCCTAATTAGGTAGGATTTTTGGAGTTACAGAAGTATTCGAGAGTTACAGATTACTACAGACTGTTCTGTTTTTGACAGATTCTGTTTTCTATGTGTTGTTTGCTTATTTTGATGAATCTATGAGTAGTATCGGAGGGTATGAGCCATAGAGAAGTTGGAATACAGTAGATATTACACTAATATGAATTTAGAATGAGTTCACAACAGTACCTAAGTGGTGGTTTTATTTTCTTATACTAACGGAGCTTACGAGTTTTTTGTTGAGTTTTGTGTTGTGAAGTTTTCAAGTTTTGGGTAAAGATTTGATGGACTATGGAATAAGGAGTGGAAAGAGCCTAAGCTTGGGGATGCCCAAGGCACCCCAAGGCAATATTCAAGGACAACCGAGAGCCTAAGCATGGGGATGCCCCGGATGACACCCCCTCTTTTGTCTTCGTTCATCGGTAACTTTACTTGGAGCTATATTTTTATTCACCACATGATATGTGTTTTGCTTGGAGTGTCAATTTATTTTGTTAGGATTTTCTTTTTGTTATTTAGAATAATATTTTGCATCTTTATTTCCAATAAAAATGTCAAGGATAGCCTTTACCATGCTTATTTTGCAAGTATACATGTTGCTACTTCAAAACAGAAAGTTTATCGCTGTTGCAAAAATTCCCTAGAAAAGTCAGAATATGATAAAATATTGAAACCTTTTGCATATTGAGCTCTGATAAATTTTGTACAGTGTGGTAGAATTTCATAATGTTTGGAGTTAGGGAAGTATTGATACTCTTGCATTCTTTACAGACTGTACTATTTTGGCAGATTGCTGTTATGTTTGCATTGTTTGCATATGTGTGCTTGTTTAATGATTCTATTTGAGGATAGGAGTATTAAACATGAAGAGACATTTAGGGCGCGTTCGGCAGTCCACCAACTTCCTCAAATTCTAGAATCTGTGGAGCAGCAGTTTGCTGGCTCCAAGGATTTGAACTACCGCTCCGGGAGCGGAGCCAGGGAGCCGAGGGAAACCGAACGCGGCCTTAGTATGCAATGTTGAATAATAATTTTTGTGATTTGCTACACTAGAGAATGATAAGGTTTTTGCATTGTTTTATACTAACTTATCTCACGAGTTCTTGTTGAGTTTTGTGTGGATGAAGTTTTTTGAAGATTTAGGGAAACCATGATATGAGAGGAATTAAGGAGACACAAAAGCTCAAGCTTGGGGATGCCCAAGGCATCCCAAGATAATATTTGAAGAAGTCTCAAGCATTTAAGCTTGGGGATGCCCCGGTTGGCATCCCACCTTTCTTCATCAACAATTATCGGTTAGCCTCGGTTGAGCCTAAGTTTTTGCTTCTTCACATGAGTTGTGCTATCCTTGCAATGTCATTTTATTTTGCTTTGCTTGCTGCTTGAATAAAATACATGAGATATGAAATTCTTAAATGAGAGAGAGAGTCTTCATATAGCTACATAATTATTTAACTACTCATTGATCTTCACTTATATCTTTTTGGAGTATGTCGTGGTTTTGTCACGGCAGATGTCCTAGAGAAAGGACTTAGTCGTGGAGCCATCGCTACGGGTTAACTTAAAGGGGTTAAGGCGGACAAGGGACGCAAGAGAGTTTTATACTAGTTCGGCCCCTTACGATGAAGGTAAAAGCCTACGTCTAGTTGTGGTGGAATTGCTGGGGTTTCGATGACCAGGGAGCAAATACGCTTTGCCTGAGTCTCGAGTTGTTGTCTGTTGTCCTTGAACCGCCACCGGGTCGTCCCCTTATATACATGGGTTGACGCCCGTCGGTTTACAGAATCCCGAGGCTGGCTCATAATCGTGTCTGGCTCGGTCTCTGCTACTTCTATCTTAAACACAAGTTTACATATCAATGCCGGTTTACGTCTACAGGCCTTAAACCGGCTTTGGGCCCTAGGCCTTCATAAAGCGTCACCGTCTGTCTTCATGGACTTCAGATACGGATGAACTGCTTATGGGGTTAACCCGGCCTCTCCTGGCCAGTTTACGCCCAGTGGTAATATCCCCAACATTAGGCCCCAGATTGATTTGAACTGGTTCATGTCAATCCTCAATACTTAAGAAAATTTCTTCTTCAACATCTTCACATATCTTGTAAACCGCCGTGACCTCATCTTCTAGGATCATGGTAAACCGCCGTGACGTCACCTGTTATTTAAAACTGTGTATAATCCACCTTCATTAATGAGCCTCCGACAATCGAGGCGACAGCTCCGCCTCATATCCAAAATTTAGGCTCCTCGATTTTCGCGCCTGACGCTTAACTTTCTGCCCTTATAAATAGAGCCAGGGGGTCTTTCCATCCCCCCCGTATCTCTTCACCTCATCTTCTGCCTTGCACTGCCCATCCTTTGGAGCTCCGCCGCCACCGTCGACCTTCGTTTCTTCCTCCGCGACGGCCGCTGCATCAACCTGACCGGACTGGAAAAACGCGGCAATCCTCCGCTGCTTCCTCAGGACCAGTACGTTCCTCCTTTCTTACTCCAGATCGACCATTAGGGTTCGTCGTTCTTCGTAGTTCTTCGAAGTTCTTGAATCTGTTTGTTTCTCTTTAGCAGTACCAATGGCTAGTTTAGATCTGCTTTTGCCAAAGCCTTTGTACTTTAAACTCCTGCTTCCTTGTTAGAACATCTGCCTTGTATAAAACTCATCTCAACTTAGTGAACCTTTAACACGCTGGAAATTAGGTCAGAATATATTTTGTTTTTCCAACACGCGGTAGATCTGAAATTACCATGGCAAGATGTGAAACCTGTTTCTTCCTTCAGTTATACGCTTTTAATACCAGATTGGGCGGTTTAACTTCATATACAAAATGATGACCCAGTAGATACCATTAGTCCCCTGTTGAACCGCCAATGCATTCATCATTGTACCATTTTCATTGTTAGACTTCCTTTTACGAATAACCAATTCCGGTTTAACAATATGCTCACATCCTTATACCGCTGTATAGTTGTCCATTGTAAATCTTAAACCGGCAATAATCATGTTTCAGATCTTTCATTGCCATGGCCAAGCAAATCTATGAATGCAATTGGGCTCCTTCTCGAGTAACCAAAGAACAGTTAAACAATCTTGTTAAAACGGGCGCTTTAGCCAAGAAAGATGTCATCCACTGGAGGGTCCCTGGCCCGGAAAATCCTCCTACACCCAAGGACGGAGAGGTAGTCGTGTTTGCTGACCATCTGAGTTGAGGTTTTAGCCCTCCCGGTTCGAAATTTTTCTGAGATGTACTAGCCAATTTTCAGCTGCGCCCTCAAGACATTGGTCCCAATTCTGTGACCAATATCTGCCACTTCCAAGTCTTCTGTGAGGTTTATCTGCAAGAGGAACCTACAGTTGAACTGTTTAGGGATTTCTTTCACTTAAACCGTCGCACAGAGTTCTCGGATGGACCCCATACGGAACTGGGCGGAATGGCGGTTCAAAAAAGGAAGGAAGTCACCTTCCCTCATCCCAAACTCCACAGTCACCCCAAAGAGTGGAACAGACTTGGTTTTATTACATGGATACATCTCCACCTGATGAAAAACCCCTGCCGAGTTACCGCCCTGAACGCCTTAGCAACACACATCCTTTTCCTTAGAGGTTGATGGCAAAAGAAAGGGCCAACTATGCTCCCCAATTATAAAAGCTTAGAGCCTTAATGGCGAACGGTTTGACAGGAGTTGATCTTGCTCGTTGCTGGATAAGCTGGAGTATTCTGCCCTTCAACCGCCGCTCCAGTTTGATGTGTGAGTATACGGGGAGTTTGAAGGATGCTCAGCGGCACAGTGACATTCAGCTTATAGATGCAGAAGTCACTGAGGCTGTAAAGAAAATGCTGAACGAACCGGAGGCCATCTATGCCCAAACCGGACTACTCCCTTTCTGCGCTTTTAACAAACCGCCAGCTGTAAGAATCATATAATCTTTTTATCTGAAGTTGCTTTTGTCCAAATATTCTCTGAAAGTGTGATTATTTTCTGACAGGGTGATGATCCATTCTAGAACAAGAAACCACCACAAGACAAACCGGTCAAGCCGCAAGATAAACCGGTCAAGCCAGTTCGTCCAAAGACCAAGGTTATCAAAAAACCTGCCAAGAAAAGGAGCACTGCATCCTCCGAGCTACCAGCTGATGACGATGTGGGTAATCCGGAATCAGAGGTAGAACTTGTCTCTCTTGGTTCATTTTTCGTACATCTCATTGACAATGATTATTATCAGGACGATGCTGAAGGCAGTCATGCTGATGACGTAGAGGTAACCATTCTTTCCTCTGATTCAGATCCTCTGCCAACATCAAAAATCCGTCAAGCAAACCGGAAAGTAAAATTTTTCTCACCCCCTTGCTTACTTGGACCCAAACTTTCTTTTGAAGATGCAGCAGCACGAGGCTCGCCGCACAACCCGGCACAGTGGCCAGGTAGTTACCTCCGCCGGTTTACCGAACAGTCCGGTTCAGAAACGCCAATCAGAGGTCTCTTATCCCATTGATACTTCATGCCCCAAAGCAGGTTGTTTCCGCCAGCCTCTTAACCCGTCCGATTCAAATTATCAGGGTACTTCTCACTCATCTTCTGGCGAGTCATCGGCCACAAAACTTCCACCCCTCAAAACGGTTCTTGGGTGAGCTATACACTTGTTGTTATCCTTGATGTTGCTATTTTGATATACTGTACTGATCCTCATGTTTATTTTTCTCAGCGCCAAGCCCAGACCCAGCAAGAAAGCTCGGTTGAATAAACCGGCTGATGAAGACGTGGCTGTTGAACCGGAGAAAACTCCAGATCCTGAAGAGACCAACATTGATGCCATACTGAATGACCCACTGCCTCAAGATCATGACTTCGTTGCTGAGCAGGCAGAAGTTGACACCACAAGCCATGCTGACCAGCCAACTAGCCCTGTCCGAACTGACAATAAACCGGCAAGTCCAGTTAAAAATACTGACAAACCGCCAACCCCAGTAACGACTGCTGATGACAAAGATGATGACATTATGATTACTAGCACTGGCCATACCGCTCCGGGCAATCCTGTCGCTTGGTCAAAGCATACTGCCAAAGATGATCTCTCTGCAATTGGCAAAGGCAAATGGAACGCCAATTTGTCAAATTATGCCCATCTGAATGCTCAAGACCTTCACTCTGGCTTCCTGAACCGTCTGTACACCAGCCGTGACTATGAAGCCGGTTTGGTAAATATGATGAAGGAGTGCTATGAGGTAACTTCATAAGTGTTTCTCTCTTATATTTAATTGCAGCTTATCAACTCCAGTAGCCCCCAAGTGACGGTTTAAGATACCAATTTAAACCGGGACTTAGTAACAATTTCATGTTTGCAACAATGCATCTTAACTTCACTGATGTAGCCCCCAAGGGCCGGTTTAACTTTATAAAGATGAACCGGGACTTTGTGGAAGAATTCCCATATCAGCATTTTATGAGAAAATACACATTAGCCCCCAAGTGCCAAGCTTAATACTTGTATTGTGCTTGGGACTTGTAAAAATTTCTGATAAAGAGCAAATATGCATTAGCCCCCAAGTACTAAGGGCATAACTTGTTATGTACTTGGTACTTCAAATATGTACTGTCAACTTATTATATATCTGTCTCTTTATAGGCTGAACTGAGCAAGAAGGAAAGCCAAACCGCTGATCTGCAAGAGAACCTCAAATCCCAGCAAGCTGAAACCTCCAAAGCGAAGGAAGAATTGATCAGCGCTCTAGGCGCTATGGAGAAACTGAAAGAGGGCTTCCACAAAGAGCGGGTGGATTGGGAGACTGAAAAATCCGCTTTGATAAAAAGGGCTGAAAAAGCAGAAGCCGCTCTTAAACCGGTGGTTGATGAACTGACCGGCGTAAAGCGGCAGATTCATGCCATGACTGCTGCTGTGTTCGGTAAAACATCTTTTCCTTAATACTTTCAACATATCTCTCCCGTGTATTGTCGGTTTGATGTGTACAATGGTGCAGAAACTCGCATTAGCCATCTGGGCTCTGATGTACAGAAGAAGTTGAAAGCTGCCTACACTCTGATAGAGCAGCTGTATACTGGTGCACAGCGGATCATCTATATTGCTTCACATAATAATCCTCCTCCCACTTTGATCAAGGATACCTTAGAAAGGTTATCTATGTTTCCTGCCCGGGTAGACGAGCTAAAAAAGTCTGCCGCTAGAACGGGCGCTTTGGCCGCACTAACCCGGGCAAAAGCGTGGGTACCTGACTTTGATCCAGTGGAGGCGGCCCAAGGCTATCCCAGTTTAAAGGAAGATGGAATAGAATTTGGCAATGATGATCTCCGAATCATAAACCGGGAAGTACGCCCATTGGCTTGTCAACTGGTTGAAGAGGCAGATCTTTCATACTAGCAGGCGAGTTATGATGATAAGAACAGACGGGTTGCGACACCAATTCCAGAAGCGCAAAATCTTATCCCACCAATCCGTAAGCACACTTATGCCCCTGACATTGAACCGTCCACGCTAATAAGCGATGAAGCAGTATTCCAAGCCCTAACTGGGATCGACTGGGCAACTGTTGATTTCCAGCCACTGGGTAGAGAGGAGGGAGTTGAACCAGTGCGAGATGATCCGCAGCCGTCAGGCCAAGCTGGTGACCAACCATGAACCGGAGGCCGGTTTAGTCTTCTACATGCTGCAACATGTATTTGAGAAAACAATTATCCTTTTGGGCACTGAAATGCCTTGTAATAAGCTAGTTAAAATACTTGGTCTGGTATGCCTTCGTGCATATTTATCTGCGACTGGTGCTTGCTTAATCCGACATGCTTAAGATATGATATTCATAATCCATAGCCATTTATTCAAGCTGTTCCTGCAGATAAGAAGCTTAAAGCGCCCTGGCGGTTTACCCCCGGGCGGGTCATGATACCCAAATATATATATGATCAAGGTCTGTAACCAAGGTTGTAAAAGATAACCAAATATGGAAATATATAATACCTGCGACCTTTAGGCATGATGTTGGCTGGCCAACTTTGTAGTGAGGGCCATAACCCTACTCCGGAGGATAAGTAACTCCTGATATATGATGCCGGTCTACAATAAAACCGTTCCGGGTTGTGTGAAACACTGGTTTATTCCATACTGGTGCCTTTGAGTCAAAACCAGACCGGGCTGATAGTCTCCGGATTATAATTTGATCGTGTACTGACAACTTGTAGTTGACAGCCTAACCGGGATGATAAACACCGGTTGTAAAAACATCACAAATCTTATGAAACAAAGCAAATAAAAACCGTTGTAGTCGAGGCTTTTCACGGGCTGCCAGGCCCCAAATTCGAGGCTTTTCATGGGCTTCCAGGCCACTGAGTTAAACCATTTTTGCAAAGCCTTTTAAGAAGGTCCTCAATCCTTAACCAATCATCGTTTTAACTTGACAAGTTCAGGGTCTTCATTTTAGAGTAACTTGTCAAAGTTCGAAGGGTCATACCAGGTTTACCTGGGCAGAGTGACTTACTTAAATAGGCAGGTTAACCCGGGGTTTTAGGTGTATACACCTGGCTTCCAAGCCATGGCTTCATAGCCTGTTACAAGTGTAGATTCTTAGTTCATTTCGACAGCAAAGAATCCCCAAGCAACATTGTGAGCTGTGCTCAGTGGGTGCCTATGTTTGAGCTGTTGTTTTACAACACTCTCTTTGGCCCCGGATTGATGTGGCTTTGAGCCGATCAAGAGGTGTGACTATGGTTCGGATACGACCAAGCCCCCAAGTGATGTTGTGGCATTGCGCCGATCAAGAGGTGTAGCTATGGTTCGGATACGACCAAGCCCCCAAGTGATGCTGTGGCATTGCGCCGATCAAGAGGTGTAGCTATGGTTCAGATACGACCAAGCCCCCAAGTGATGTTGTGGCATTGCGCCGATCAAGAGGTGTAGCTATGGTTCGGATACGACCAAGCCCCCAAGTGATGTAATATAAAGCTTTGAGAAGCTAAATCAAGGGGTAAACCGGACGCCGCTTTGTAAGCTCCATGTAACCACACATGATGTAAGAAAAACAACAGATACCCCGCTTTAGCTGAGGTTCCAGTTTATTATATTGATCATAATATATACAATGTCATAATATGTACATAAGCAGAGCCTATAGCTCAAGTATAATAGGGCCAAAGATGAGCAATATTCCACGGCCGGTTGGTCTCCTCCTCCGATTTACGTGAGTCTTTGCGCTCTCGAACATCGATTAGGTAGTATGACCCGTTGTGCAGATTCTTGCTGACCACAAAGGGTCCTTCCCAAGGGGGGATAGCTTATGCATATCCGTCTAATCCTGGATGAGCCGAAGCACCAAATCACCTTCTTGAAAGGTTCTGGTTCTAACCCGACGGCTATGATAACGACGCAGATCTTGCTGATAAATCGCCGAACGGGCTGCCGCCATGTCACGTTCCTCATCTAACAGGTCAAGAGCTTCCTGCCATGCCTTCTCGTTGTCAGCTTCAACATATGCCGCTACACAAGGCGAGTCATGACGGATGTCACTAGGAAGAACTGCTTCCGCTCCATAAACCATGAAAAATGGTGTGTATCCTGTCGATCTGTTGGGTGTGGTATTGATGCTCCACAACACAGAAGGTAACTCCTCAACCCAACAACCCGGCGTCCGTTGCAAAGGAACCATAAGCCGGGGTTTGATGCCTCTCAAGATCTCTTGATTGGCCCTCTCCGCTTGACCATTAGACTGTGGGTGAGCCATTGATGACACGTCAAGCCAGATGTGCTCACGTTGACAGAACTCCTTCATGGCACCTTTTGACAGATTGGTACCATTGTCTGTTATAATGTTGTGTGGAAAGCCGAACCGGAAGATCACCTTTTTGATTAATTGAACCGCCGTGGCTGCGTCACACTTACTAACTGGCTCTGCCTCCACCCACTTCGTGAACTTATCAACCGCCACCAAAAGGTGGGTCTTCTTGTCCTTGGACCTCTTGAAAGGCCCAACCATATCCAGGCCCCAAGTTGCAAACGGCCAGGTGATTGGAATCATCCTCAATTCTTGAGCCGGTACATGAGCGCGCCTTGAGAATTTCTGACAGCCATCACATCTTTTGACCAAGTCCTCGGCATCAGCATGAGCTGTCAACCAATAGAAATCATGACGAAACGCCTTGGCCACCAAAGATTTTGAACCGGCGTAGTGACCACAATCTCCTTCGTGGATCTCACGCAAAATTTCACGGCCTTCCTTAGGAGACACACAGCGTTGAAACGCCCCTGTCACACTGCAATGATGTAACTCTCCATTGATAATAGTCATGGACTTGGACCGCCGGATTATCTGCCTAGCCAAAGTTTCATCCTCTGGTAACTCGCCCCGATTCATATACGCCAGATATGGAACCGTCCAATCCGGGATAACATGAAGAGCCGCCACCAACTGAGCCTCCGGATCAGGAACAGCCAAATCCTCTTCACCAGGGAGCTTGACGGACGGATTATGCATAACATCCAAGAAGACATTAGGTGGAACCGGTTTACGTTGGGAACCTAGGCGGCTTAAAGCGTCCACCGCTTCATTCTTCCGCCGGTCCACATGATCCACCTGATAACCTTTAAAGTGACCTGCAACAATATCCACCTCACGACGATATGCTACCATTAGTGGGTCCTTGGAATCCCAAGTGTCGGGCACTTGTTGAGCCACCAGATCCGAGTCACCGAAGCACTTAACTCGGCTTAGGTTCATCTCCTTAGCCATCCGAAGACCATGGAGTAAAGCCTCATATTCAGCTGCATTATTAGTGCAAGGGAACATTAAACGGAGAACATAACAAAACTTATCACCTCGTGGGGAAGTTAATACGAATCCAGCCCCGAGCCCTCCAATTGCCTGGACCCATCAAAATGAATAGTCCATGAAGTATGATCCGCCTTCTCCTCTGGCGCTTGTCATTCTGTCCAATCATTGATGAAATCCACAAGTGCCTAAGATTTGATCGCCATTCGGGGTATGTATTTCAACCCGTGAGGCCCGAGCTCTATAGCCCACTTAGGAATCCGGCCAGTTGCTTCCCTGTTCTGGATTATATCTCCCAACGGAGCAGGGCTGACCACTGTGATGGGATGACCTTGGAAATACTGCTTAAGCTTCCGGCTTGCCATAAAAACCCCATACACCAATTTTTGCCAATGCGGGTACCTCTGCTTGGACTCAATAAGTACTTCACTGATATAGTAGACCGGCGGTTGAACCGAATATTCCTTTCCTGCCTCCTTGCGCTCCACCACAATAGCCACACTAACAGCCCAAGCATTAGCTACCACATATAGCAACAATGGTTCTTTGTCCACTGGAGCAGCGAGAATCGGCGGATTAGCCAGCTGCCGCTTTAAGTCCTCAAATGCTTCATTAGCGGCGTCACTCCAGATGAAGTTATCCGTTTTCTTCAGCATCTGATATAAAGGGATGGCCTTCTCGCCAAGGCGACTGACAAACCGGCTCAACGCGGCAATCCGGCCTGCCAGGCGTTGAACATCATTGATACACTTCGGTTTAGCCAAGGAGGTGATGGCTTTGATCTTTTCCGGATTAGCTTCAATGCCCCTGTTAGACACCGAAAAGCCCAAGAGCTTGCCTGCAGGTACACCAAAGACACACTTGGCCGGATTAAGCATCATTTTGTAAACCCGCAGGTTATCAAAGGTTTCCTTCAAGTCATCAATCAATGTCTCCTTCTTCCTTGATTTTACCACAATATCATCCACATAGGCGTGAACATTGCGGCCGATCTGTTTATGAAGACAATTCTGCACACACCGTTGATAAGTCGCCTGGGCACTCTTGAGCCCATAGGGCATGGACACATAGCAGAAGGCTCCAAAGGGAGTTATGAAGGCTGTCTTCTCCTGGTCCTTAACTGCCATTTTGATCTGATGATAACCAGAATATGCATCCAAAAAGCTTAAATGCTCGCAACCCGCCGTAGCATCAATAATTTGATCAATACGGGGAAGGGCAAAAGGATCTGCTGGACAAGCTTTGTTGAGATCTGTGTAGTCCACACACATACACCAAGTGCCATTCTTCTTGAGGACTAGCACCGGATTAGCCAACCACTCAGGATGGAATACTTCAACGATAAATCCAGCCGCCAAGAGTCTGGCTACTTCTTCTCCAATAGCCTTGCGTCTTTCTTCATTGAACCGGCGGAGAAACTGCTTGACCGGTTTATACTTTGGATCAATATTGAGAGTGTGCTCAGCGAGTTCTCTCGGTACACCTGGCATGTCAGAAGGCTTCCACGCAAAGATGTCCCGATTCTCACGGATGAACTCGATGAGCGCGCTTTCCTATTTCGGATCCAAGTTAGCGCTGATGCTAAATTGCTTGGACGAATTGCTGGGCACGAAGTCAACAAGCTTAGTCTCATCAGCCGATTTGAATTTTAGGGCCGGATCATGCTCTGTAGTTGGTTTCTTTAATGAAGTCATATCTGCCGGATCAACATTGTCTTTGTAAAACTTCAACTCTTCTGTTGCACAAACCGACTCTGCATAAGCCACATCACCTTCTTCACACTCCAGAGCGATCTTGCGGCTTCCATGCACGGTTATAGTTCCCTTGTGACCCGGCATCTTGAGCTGCAGATAGACATAACAAGGCCGTGCCATAAACTTAGCATAAGCTGGCCGTCCAAACAGGGCATGATACGGGCTTTTGATTTTCACCACTTCAAAGGTCAAAGTTTCTGATCTTGAGTCATGCTCATCTCCAAAAGCCACCTCCAGAGCTATCTTACCAACAGGATATGCCGATTTACCAGGCACCACACCATGGAACACCGTATTGGATGGTTTAAGATTTTTATCTGTTAACCCCATGCGACGGAAAGTTTCATAATAAAGGATATTGATACTACTCCCTCCATCCATGAGTACCTTAGTGAACTTATAACCTCCCACCTGAGGTGCCACCACCAGAGCCAGATGATCCGGATTGTCAACCCGGGGCGGATAATCTTCTCTACTCCACACAATCGGCTGCTCGGACCAGCGCAAATAACGGGGCACCGCCGGTTCAACGGCATTCACCGCCCTTTTATGAAGCTTCTGATCGCGCTTGTCCAAGCTAGTGGTGAAGACATGATACTGTCCGCTATTCAACTGCTTCGGGTTGCTCTGGTAACCCGACTACTGCTGCTGCTACTGATTGCCCTGATGATTATAGCCACCTTGGTTACCTTGATTACTTTGATTGTTATGTCCACCCTGATTACCGTGGAAGCCTGAATCAGAATTTCCTCCACCATAACCCGACCCATGAGACCCGGCGCCTGAACCGCCTCCTGGTCCATGATCATACCGGAAAGAATCAGAATTTTTAAACTCTTGCATGATGTAACAATCTTTCCAGAGGTGCGTGGACGTGATCTCCTTCGTCCCATGCTTTGGACAGGGCTGGTTCAACAGATAAGACAAATGGTCCGGATTAGGACTTGGCCCTCCACCGCGCTGGGGCGGTTTAACCTTACGCCTCTGGCCCTTGTCATGTGTATTAGTATTAGCCACAAAGTCTAAACCATGGTCCGCCTGACGCTTGCCGCCGTTTCCATGACCCGCCGGGTTGTGGTGCTGCCCCTTGGCGTTGCCGCTCTTTTTTCCCTTCCCTGTCTTATCATCGTCAGACTCGGGATCCTTGGTACTATCAGAGTCGGCATACTTCACCAGTGCAGCCATGAGGATTCCCATGTCATTACAATGACGTTTGAGCCGTCCCAACTTCAACTTCAGGGGTTCAAACCGGCAATTGCCTTCCAATGTTAAAACTGCGGTGTCAGCGTTGATGCGGTCCGATGAATGCAAAATCTCCGAAACCCGGCGCACCCAATGGGTTGTTGACTCTCCTTCCTCCTGGACACAGGCAGCTAAGTCCACAATTGACATGGGCTGCTTGTATGTATCCTTGAAATTCTGAATAAACCGGGCTCTCAACTCGGCCCATGACCTGATAGAATTAGCCGGTGAGCTCTTTAGCCAAGTGCGGGCCGTCCCTTCTAGCATCATGGTGAAGTATTTCGCACATGCCGCATCATCCACATCCAGCATCTCCATGTCCATCTCATAGCTTTCGACCCATGTTTCAGGGGATAAATTGGCGGTGTAATTCGGCACCTTGCGCGGGCCCTTGAAATCCTTGGGCAGGCGCATAGTGCGCAACGCCGGGATGAGACACGGCACTCCCAAAGAACTAGAGGTAACTCCTGGTTCCACCGATATGGTTGGACGAACCGGAGTAAGCTGACGGGCTTCATGCTGCGCCGCTAACTCGGCCTCTCTGCGTGCCCGAGCCCGGTCCACCACCTCCTGAGCATCACCAGCACCACCCGCCGGGTTATTGCCATGGGGCGGATCACGGTTCCGCGCATTGCTTGACACTGCCGGTTCATCCATACGCCTGCTGTAACTCCGGCTTGGACGGGGAGTGAAATGAATCCGACTGCGACTATATGAATAAGCCTCCTGTTGAACCAAGGCTGTCTGAAGAAGCTACTTAACCCGACGCGTCTCAACCGCCGCCGGAGAATCGCCTTCGAGCGGAATGGCCGCCAGCCGTGAAGCGGCAGCGACAATGTTGTCCATCAGGTTAGAGTAATGACCCGACGGCGTGGGGACATGCGGTGTTACAATGTTGTTCTGACGAGGCGGATCCACCAAACGTGGCTGAACCGGCGCCCCGGCTCCAGGTGCCTCCGCCCGGTTTACCACCGGCGGATTACTGGTCCCTGCTCCTGGGGTGTTAAAGAGATTTCTAGCGTCATAAACCGGCGGCAGGCGAGATCTGTACCTCCTCTTCAGGACTTCGTTCGACGCACTCTGATCCAGCATAATCCGATAAGCTTGTGCATCCAAAGCGGCCCGCTCCACGGCCATCCTGGTATCCTCAGCTGCTAAGTCGGCTTTGGCCTGGGTGATCTGATCTTTCACTTTCACGATTT
Organism: Triticum aestivum; assembly: GCF_018294505.1. Classification (NCBI taxonomy): domain Eukaryota; kingdom Viridiplantae; phylum Streptophyta; class Magnoliopsida; order Poales; family Poaceae; genus Triticum; species Triticum aestivum. The sequence continues at coordinate 512,398,594 of NC_057808.1, read as the reverse complement.
CCGCATTGTGTGCATCCTGATCCGCCGGGTTAACCTCCGCCATCATCATTGCCAACGCGTCAAACAAATCCGATAGAACCTGAGCTGGCGGTCGCACAGGGCCTCCTGCCCCGGCCGCTGTTGTCGCTGTCGATCCGAAAATCATCGCTGCTGCGGTCGAAGAGTGGAGCGTCGGTTGCATACCGTCCATGAAGATCACAACCCGGTTTGGCAAATCAAAGGGGTCCGGAATACTGTCGCCATCGGAACAGCCCCAATCCGACCATCTTGTAACTGATATAACGACTCGGTCTCTCCGGTCGATGACTCGTCGCCGGAATAAACGACGGTCTCACCACCAGATTCCGATCTATCCTCAGATTCCCCTCCATGGATAACTCCCACCAAGGCACGCTTCATGACAGGCTTGACCCGGGCAGATCTCGCATGCTGAGCCGTTTTGATGAGGTCGGTGCAGATGTCCGGCTCAGGGCCCGGTTCGCCGATCTTGCCAATGAAAACGTGTATGCCACCAAAGGGGACCCGGTACCCGTACTCGATTGAGCCGGCCTCGGGGCCCCAGCCTGCATCGTCGATGTAGAGCTTGCCGCGACGACTCTTGGTCATCCGGCCCACAGCGTAACCCTTCAGTCCTTCGAAGTTGCCCTCCAAGAACTTGAAACCATCGTGCGATAGCCCCACGGTGGGCGCCAACTGTCGTGGTTTTGTCACGGCAGATGTCCTAGAGAAAGAACTTAGTCGTGGAGCCATCGCTACGGGTTAACATAAAGGGGTTAAAGCGGACAAGGGACGCAAGAGAGTTTTATACTAGTTCGGCCCCTTACGATGAAGGTAAAAGCCTACGTCTAGTTGTGATGGAATTGCTGGGGTTTCGATGACCAGGGAGCGAATACGCTTTGCCTGAGTCTCGAGTTGTTGTCTGTTGTCCTTGAACCGCCGCCGGGTCGTCCCCTTATATACATGGGTTGACGCCCGTCGGTTTACAGAATCCCGAGGCCGGCTCATAATCGTGTCCGGCTCGGTCTTTGCTACTTCTATCTTACAACACAAGTTTACATATCAATGCCGGTTTATGTCTACAGGCCTTAAACCGGCTTTGGGCCCTGGGCCTTCATAAAGCGTCACCGTCTGTCTTCATGGACTTCAGATACGGATGAACTACTTATGGGGTTAACCCGGCCTCTCCTGGCCGGTTTATGCCCAGTGGTAATATCCCCAACAGAGTAGTTTGTCATTTACTCGTGTGCTTCACTTATATCCTATGAGTAAATGGTTGAATGATTTGAATATCATAAATCTGAAATTATATATGTTTCGTATGCTTATCCCATGGGGAGTAATGACTTCACATATAAGAAGTACAGGTGGTAAATTTATTGAAAGTTAGCAAACATAGTATTGGTCACTTGAACAATCCATGAAAGAATATTGAAGGAAGAGAGATTTCACATATAAATACACTATCTTGGACATCTTCTATGATTGTGAGCCCCATTAATTATTTTCAAACTTGATCAAATTATTTGAAGTTGGACAAGGAAGACAACTTAATGAGTTATGTTTGGGTATATTTGTATATAAGTTATATTGTTATAGATCCTCCAACATGTGGTGCTTGCTATTTACAATCCTTTGCTAGCCAAAATTTCTGTACTAAGCGGGAATACTGCTGGTGCATCCAAAATCCTTGAACCAAGTTTCTTCCATGAGTGTGCACCATATCTACCTATATGCGGAATTTACCTGTCGTTCCAAGTAAATTTGCATGTGCCAAACTCTAAACCTTCAAATAATAATCTGTTTTGTATGCCCGAATCGCTCATGTAGCGACTAGGGGCTGTCAGTATCTTCCATGCTAAGTGGGTTATTCTCACGATGAGTGGACTCCGCTCATCATTCACGAGAAAATGGCTGGTAACTGGGATGCCCAGTCCTATGATCAAAAGATCAAAAACAAAGTCGCAAATAATTTAAACAAAACTCCCCCAGGATTGTTGATAGTCGGACGGCACCCGTTGGTTCGGACAAGCCGTGGAGTGTGATTGTTGGTGGAGGGGGAGTAAAAACTTTACCATTCTGTTTGGGAACCGCTTATAATGTATCTAGTATGGAAGATATTGGAAACTCTTGGTTGTTATGTTGACAATGAAAGCATACCTCTCAAAATTATTTTCATCTCTATTATAAGAGCTTCGAGCTCTGGCACCTCTGCAAATCCCTGCTTCCCTCTACGAAGGGCCTATCTTTTACTTTTATGCAAGAGTCAGTAGTATTCCTTCTCATTCCAACCTACTCTTTAGTTGGAAGCATCATGTGATGGGGAAAAGATCTAAGCATATATGGCCATTCCAACATATTTGATCATGAATTATTATTGTTGACAATTACCTATATGATAAGTAAGTTGGGAGGCAAAACATTAAGCCCCTATCTTTCTCTGTGTTCGATGGATGCTATTTGTTCTAAAAATATGCTTTGAGTGGTAGCAATCATGGAAGACTATATGATAGTTGAGTATGTGGGATTTGCTAAATCAAAGCTCTTACATAGACCCTTCATGAAAATAAGATGAATTGCAACTGTCTGATGACTGAGAACATAGTTTGTTAGTTTTCAAGAAATTTTATGGTCTATGCTTTAACATGTGAATAGCTTGTTACTTGATCATGAGAAGTTTTATGAGATGAGCTACTTTTATGGCATATAATGATGCTAGAAAAGGTGATTGAAATTATCATTGATCAAACTTGTGCACCTGCTAGCATTCACGCTTCATAAATTATTTCTTTTATCATTTACCTACTCGAGGACGAGCAGGAATTAAGCTTGGGGATGCTGATACGTCTCCAACGTATCTATAATTTATGAAGTATTCATGCTATTATATTATCCATCTTAGATGTTTTATATGCATTTATAATTTTATATGATTTTTTTGGGACTAACCTATTAACCTAGAGCCCAGTGCCAGATTCTGTTTTTTTCCTTGTTTTTGAGTTTTACAGAAAAGGAATACCAAACGGAGTCCAATTTACGTGCCAATTTTTGATGATTTTTATGGACCAAAAGAAGCCCCCGGAGTAAAAGAGTTGGGCCAGAAGAGTCCCAGGCCGTCCACGAGGGTGGGGGGCACGCCCTACCCCCCTAGGCGCGTCCCCCTATCTCGTGGACGACTCGGAGACCCCCCTGACGTGAGACCTACACCAGAAATTCCTATAAATACAGAAACCTCTAGAAAATAACCTAGATCGGGAGTTCCGCCGCCGCAAGCCTCTGTAGCCACCGAAAACCAATCTAGACCCGTTCCAGCACCCTGCCGGAGGGGGGAATCCCTCACCAGTGGCCATCTTCATCATCCCGGCGCTCTCCATGATGAGGGAGTAGTTCACCCTCGGGGCTGAGGGTATGTACCAGTAGCTATGTGTTTGATCTCTCTTTGTCGTGTTCTTGATTTGGCACGATCTTGATGTATCGCAAGCTTTGCTATTATAGTTGGATCTTATGATGTTTCTCCCCCTCTACACTCTTGTAATGGATTGAGTTTTCCCTTTGAAGTTATCTTATTGGATTGAGTCTTTAAGGATTTGAGAACACTTGATGTATGTCTTGCATGTGCTTATCTGTGGTGACAATGGGATATTCACGTGATCTACTTGATGTATGTTTTGGTGATCAACTTGCGGGTTCAGTGACCTTGTGAACTTATGCATAGGGGTTGGCACACGTTTTCGTCTTGACTCTCCGGTAGAAACTTTGGGGCACTCTTTGAAGTTCTTTGTGTTGGTTGAATAGATGAATCTGAGATTGTGTGATGCATATCGTATAATCATACCCACGGATACTTGAGGTGACATTGGAGTATCTAGGTGACATTAGGGTTTTGGTTGATTTGTGTCTTAAGGTGTTATTCTAATATGAACTCTAGGATATATTGAACGAAAAGAATAGCTTCGTGTTATTTTACTACGGACACTTGAATAGATCGATCAGAAAGAATAACTTTGAGGTGGTTTCATACCCTACAATAATCTCTTCGTTTGTTCTCCGCTATTAGTGACTTTTGAGTGACTCTTTGTTGCATGTTGAGGGATAGTTATATGATCCAATTATGTTATTATTGTTGAGAGAACTTGCACTAGTGAAAGTATAAACCCTAGGCCTTGTTTCAACGCATTGCAATACCGTTTACGCTCACTTTTATCATTAGTTACCTTCCTGTTTTTATATTTTCAGATTACAAAAATCCATATCTACTATCTATAGTGCGCTTGTATCACCATCTCTTCGCCTAACTAGTGCACCTATACAAGTTACCATTGTATTGGGTGTGTTGGGGACATAAGAGACTCTTTGTTATTTGGTTGCGGGGTTGTGTGAGAGAGACCATCTTCAACCTATGCCTCCCACGGATTGATAAACCTTAGGTCATCCACTTGAGGGAAATTTGCTACTGTCCTACAAACCTCTGCACTTGGAGGCCCAACAACGTCTACAAGAAGAAGGTTGCGTAGTAGACATCAGGCCCATATTTCCCCCTGGGGGTTCCGGTAACCCCTCGGTACTCCGGTAAAATACCCGAATCACTCGGAACCATTCCGATGTCCGAATATAACCTTCCAATATATGAATCTTTACCTCTCGACCATTTTGAGACTCCTTGTCATGTCCGTGATCTCATCCGGGACTCCGAACAAACTTCGGTCACCAAAACACATAACTCATAATACAAATCGTCATCGAACGTTAAGCGTGCGGACCCTACTGGTTCGAGAACTATGTAGACATGACTGGTACGTCTCCAACGTATCTATAATTTTTGATTGCTCCATGCTATATTATCTACTGTTTTGGACATTATTGGGCTTTATTATTCACTTTTATATTATTTTTGGGACTAACCTATTAACCAGAGGCCTAGCCCAGAATTGCTGTTTTTTGCCTATTTCAGAGTTTCGCAGAAAAGGAATATCAAACAGAGTCCAAATGGAATGAAACCTTAGGGAACTTGATTTTCAGAACAAACAAGATCCAGGAGACTTGGACCCTACGTCAAGAAATAAAGGAGGAGGCCACGAGGTAGGGGGCGCGCCTACCCCCCAGGGCGCGCCCTCCACCCTCGTGGGCCCCCTGTTGCTCCACCGACGTACTCCTTCCTTCTATATATACCTACGTACCCCCAAATGATCAGATACGGAGCCAAAAACCTAATTCCACCGCCGCAACCTTCTGTACCCACGAGATCCCATCTTGGGGCCTGTTCCGGAGCTCCGCCGGAGGGGGCATCGATCACGGAGGGCTTCTACATCATCACCATAGCCCCTCCGATGAAGTGTGAGTAGTTTACCTCAGACCTTCGGGTCCATAGTTATTAGCTAGATGGCTTCTTCTCTCTTTTTGGATCTCAATACAATGTTCTCCCCCTCTCTCGTGGAGATCTATTCGATGTAATCTTCTTTTGCGGTGTGTTTGTTGAGACCGATGAATTGTGGGTTTATGATCAAGTTTATCTATGAACAATATTTGAATCTTCTCTGAATTCTTTTATGTATGATTGGTTATATTTGCAAGTCTCTTCGAATTATCAGTTTGGTTTGGCCTACTAGATTGATCTTTCTTGCAATGGGAGAAGTGCTTAGCTTTGGGTTCAATCTTGCGGTGTCCTTTCCTAGTGACAGTAGGGGCAGCAAGGCACGTATTGTATTGTTGCCATCGAGGATAACAAGATGGGGTTTTATCATATTGCATGAATTTATCCCTCTACATCATGTCATCTTGCTTAAGGCGTTACTCTGTTTTTATGAACTTAATACTCTAGATGCATGCTGGATAGCAGTCGATGAGTGGAGTAATAGTAGCAGATGCAGGCAGGAGTCGGTATACTTGTCTCAGACGTGATGCCTATATACATGATCATACCTAGATATTCTCATAACTATGCTCAATTCTGTCAATTGCTCAACAGTAATTTGTTCACCCACCGAAAAATACTTATGCTCTCGAGAGAAGCCACTAGTGAAACCTATGGCCCCCGGGTCTATCTTCATCATATTAATCTTCCAACACTTAGTTATTTCCGTTGCTTTTTTACTTTGCTTTTATTTTACTTTGCATCTTTATCATAAAGATATCAAAAATATTATCCTATCATATCTATCAGATCTCACTCTCGTAAGTGACCGTGTAGGGATTGACAACCCCTTATCACGTTGGTTGCGAGGATTTATTTGTTTTGTGTAGGTGCGAGGGACTCGCGCGTAGCCTCCTACTGGATTGATACCTTGGTTCTCAAAAACTGAGGGAAATACTTATGCTACTTTGCGGCATCACCCTTTCCTCTTCAAGGGAAAACCAACGCAGTGCTCAAGAGGTAGCAATGACCGAGACACATCTTCGGCCAATAACCAATAGCAGAACCTAGATGCTTATATTGGCTCCTACATATTCTACGAAGATCTTTATCGGTCAAACCGCATAACAACATACGTTATTCCCTTTGTCATTGGTATGTTACTTGCCCGAGATTCGATTTTCGGTATTCTCATACCTAGTTCAATCTTGTTACCGGCAAGTCTCTTTACTCGTTCCGTAATGCATCATCCCGTAACTAACTCATTAGTCACATTGCTTGCAAGGCTTATTATGTTGTGCATTACCGAGAGGGCCCAGAGATACCTCTCCGATACTCGGAGTGACAAATCCTAATCTCGATCTATGCCAACCCAACAAAACACCTTCGGAGATACCTGTAGAGCATCTTTATAATCACCCTTTTACGTTGTGACGTTTGATAGCACACTAGGTATTCCTCCGGTATTCGGGCCTTGCATAATCTCATAGTCAAAGGAATATGTATAAGTCATGAAGAAAGCAGTAGCAATAAAACTTAACAATCATTATGCTAAGCTGACAGATGGGTCTTGTCCATCGCATCATTCTCCTAATGATGTGATTCCGTTCATCAAATGACAACACATGTCTATGGCAGGAAACTTAACCATCTTTGATTAACGAGCTAGTCTAGTAGAGGCATACTAGGGACACTTTGTTTTGTCTACGTATTCACACATGTATCAAGTTTCCGGGTAATACAATTCTAGCATGAATAATAGATATTTATCATGACATAAGGAAATATAAATAACAACTTTATTATTGCCTCTAGGGCATATTTCCTTCAGTCTCCCACTTGCACTAGAGTCAATAATCTAGTTCACATCATCATGTGATTTAACACCAATAGTTCACATCTTTATGTGATTAGTTCACATCGCCATGTGACTAGCACCAAAAGGGTTTACTAGAGTCAATAATCTAGTTCACATCGCTATGTGATTAACACCCAAAGAGTACTAAGGTGTGATCATGTTTTGTTTGCGAGAGAAATTTAGTCAACGGGTCTGTCACATTCAGTGTCATATGGATTTTGCAAATTTTCTATGTCTACAATGCTCTGCATGGAGCTACTTGATACGTCTCCAACTTATCTATAACTTTTGATTGTTCCATGCTGTTATATTATCAATCTTGGATGTTTTATAATCATTTTATAGTCATTTTATATCGTTTTTGGTACTAACCTATTGACATAGTGCCAAATGTCAGTTGTTGTTTTCTGCATGTTTTTTACATCACAAGAAATCAATACCAAACGGAGTCCAAATGCAACGAAACTTTACGGAGATTTTTTATGGACCAGAAGACACCCAATGGGCCAAGGCTGCGCCTCGGGGGTGCTCCGAGGGGAGCACAACCCACCAGGGCGCGCCAGGAGGCCCAGGAGCGCCCTGGTGGGTTGTGCCCACCTCAGGTGCCCCCCGGACCGCCTCTTTGCTCTATAAATACCCCAATATTCCAGAAACCCTAGGGGATTCGACGAAAAATAATTCCAGCCGCCGCAGAGTCCAGAACCACCAGATCCAATCTAGACACCATCACGGAGGGGTTCACCACTTCCATTGGTGCCTTTCCGATGATACGTGAGTAGTTCTTTGTAGACCTTCGGGTCTGTAGTTAGTAGCTAGATGGCTTCCTCTCTCTTGCTGGATTCTCAATACAATGGTCTCTTGGAGATCCATATGATGTAGCTCTTTTTGCGGTTTGTTTGTTGGGATCCGATGAACTTTGAGTTTATGATCAGATCTATCTTTTTATATCCATGAAAGTTATTTAAGTTCCTCTGATCTCTTATATGCATGATTGCTTATAGCCTCATATTTCTTCTCCAATATTTGGGTTTTGTTTGTCCAACTTGATCTATTTATCTTGCAATGGGAAGAGGTGCTTTGTAGTTGGTTCGATCTTACGATGCTTTATCCCAATGATAGAAGGGGAACCGACACGTCTGTATCGTTTCTACTAAGGATAAAACGACGGGGTCTATCTCTACATAGATATATCTTGTCTACATCATGTCATCATTCTTATTGCATTACTCCGTTTTCTCATGTACTTAATACACTAGATGCATGCTGCATAGCGGTCGATGTGTGGAGTAATAGTAGTAGATGCAGGCAGGACTGGGTCTACTAATCTTGGACATGATGCCTATATAATGATCATTGCCTGGATATCGTCAGTATTATTTGAAGTTCTATCAATTGCCCAATAGTAATTTGTTCACCCACCGTTTGCTATTTTTCTCGAGAGAAGCCACTAGTGAAACCTACGGCCCCGGGTCTCTTTCTCATATTATTTGCCTTTGCGATCTATTTTCCTTTGCTGTTATTTTCAGATCTATTAAACCAAAAATACAACAATACCTTGCTTCAATTTATTCTTATTTATTTTGTTTGGCGTTCGATCTATCAATCTACTACAATTTTATTCACATCTGTTTGCCTATCTTGGGGCGCCGCTACCCGAAAGGGATTGACAACCCCTTTTACACGTCGGGTTGCGAGTATTTGTTATTTATGTGCAGGTGTTGTTTACGTTGTGTTGCTTCGTTCTCCTGCTGGTTCGATAACCTTGGTTTCATATCTGAGGGAAATACCTACCGCCGTTGTGCTGCATCATCCCTTCCTCTTTGCGAAAATACCGACGTAGCTTCAAGCCGCTATCAAAAGGAATTTTTGGCTCCGTTACCGGGGAGGATCTTCAACATATACCAGGTTCCTAATCACAAATCTCATCTCCTCGCAATTTACATTATTTTCCATTTGCCTCTCATTTTCCTCTCCCCCACTTGACAAAAATTTGCCGTTTTATTCTCCCTCTTTTCCGTTTACCCTTTTCTCGTCAGATCTCATGTTTGCTTGTGTTTCCATGTGCCTTCTATTTGCTTGCATCTTTGCTTGCTAAATTTTTTATTGATATGGATCCTCATCCACTTGCTAATCTTTTCAAAAGATCTGATTATGTTGAACCAAGTGCTAGTGAGTTGAGTATACTTGATTATCTCTATGAAGTTTTGCTTGAAATTCGTGAATCTGAAAATTGTGATGAAGTGCTAGAAGAAGAAATTTATGAAGTGATTCACGATAGTTCCTTGAATGAAAAGCATGATTCCAATGGTGTTATTATAAATTCTATCAATGTCAATTGTGCTAATAATATGCAAAACCCCAAGCTTGGGGATGCTAATTTTGATATGTCCACTACTTATTGTAATGATCATGATTGGGGTGATTCTCTTATGATCTTGAAAATTTATTTAAGCCTCACGATGAATATGTTAGTGATAATATTGTTTTCAATGATATTGAAAGTGGGTTTGGAAGAGCGTCAACTTTAGCTAAAAATAATCCCACTTATTTGGAGAGTGTTCAGTATTATGAAATTTTTCATGAAAGTGGGTTTGGAGAGGTCATGACTTTATTTGATGATCCCACTATTTTGGAAGAGTGTCAACTTTGCATGCATGTGGATCATATAGAGAATATGTTATGTGATATCTATATTGTTGAATTTGAATATGATGCCACATATAATTATTATGAGAGGGAAATATGTTTGTAGAAATTTTCATGTTACTAAATTACCTCTCTTCATGTTGAGATTGTCTATGTTTTATGCTTCTTCCTTGCATATGCTAGTCTTTACTTGTTTTGACAATTTTTTTGCTTATAAAATGCCTATGCATAGGAAGTATGTTAGACTTAAAATGTGTTTTCACATGCTACATGATGCTCTCTTCGTGTTTCAATTACTATCTTTCATGCGAGCATCATTGAAATCTTATGCTTAGCTAGGGGCGTGAAACAATAGCGCTTGTTGGGAGGCAACCCAATGAATAAAATTTATTTTTTCTTTTTGCTTTCTGTTCTTGAGTGTTTGCACAATTATGCTACTGTTATGATTGTGTTTTCTGTGTTTTAATTAGTGTTTGTGCCAAGCAAAGCCTTTAGGATCTTCTTGGGTAATAGTTGTTTGATCTTGCTGGAAAAACAGAAACTTATGCACTCACGAAAATAATTTTCATAAATCACAGAAAAGTGCTTTTGCCCTGATTCTTTTTGCAGAAGAATAATATACAAATTTCTCAGGTCGTCCTAATTTTTTAGAATTTTTGGAGTTTCAGAAGTATTCAAAATATCCAGATTGCTACAGACTGTTCTATTTTTGACAGATTCTGTTTTCTTTGCGTTCTGTGCTTGTTTTGATGGCTCTATGGTTTTCTTCGATGAGTTTTTGCCATGGAAAAGTTGGAATACAGTAGATACAAAAACAAAATATGAATAGGTTGCAATAATACTTATAGTAGTGATTTATTTTCTTATACTAACTGATCTCACGAAGGTTTTGTTGAGTTTTGTGTGATTGAAGTTTTCAAGTTTTGAGTTATCTTATGAAGGAATAAGGAGTAAGAAGATCCTAAGCTTGGGGATGCCCCGGCATCCCAAGCTATTATCCAAAAGAAGCAAGCAACTAAGCTTGGGGATGCCCCGAGTGGCATCCCCTCTTTCTTCTAACGACCATCGGTATTTTACTCGAAGCTATATTTTTATTCGTCACATACTATGTGTTTTGCTTGGAGCGTCTTGTATGATAGGAGTCTTTGCTTGTTTTATTTTGTGTTTTTAGTCTTGGTTCCTTGCTGGACACACCTATTTGAGAGTGCCAAAATTATTTCATGACTTGTTATAATTGCTCTCTATGCTTCACTTCAATTTTTATGAGCTTTGGACTTGCTCTAGTGCTTCACTTATATTCTTTTTGAGCATGGTGTGCTTTAGTATTTTTAAAGAAATGCTCTCTTGCTTCACTTAGATTTATTTGAGAGTTAGTAAAATTTTCAAGAAATTCTCTTTTGCTTCACTTAAATTAATTTGAGAGAAAGAAATATTATGCTCATGATCTTCACTTATATTTGTTTGAGATTGTGAAAAGCAACATATGAAAATTAGTCCCAAAGTGATAGATATGCAAGAACGATATAAAAAACTTTCATGAAGAGCAGTGGACAAAATAAACTTGATTCTTAGTAATAGTTTTGAGATATGATGATGTGATATGTGAGTTATGTTGATGAGTAATTATGCTTTAGTAAGAATATTGGTGTTAAGGTTTGTGATTCCCTATGCAAGCACGAAAGTCAATAGTCATGCAATGAAATTATATCTTATTTGTGGTGCATTATTCAGTGTTAATTATGCTTAATGCTCGCTTATGAGATTATTTGTTTCTTGGTTGGTCGCTTCTCAATCTTTTGCTAGCCTTCATTTTGCAGTAAGTATGATCGCTACTTGTGCATCCAAAAACCTTTAAACCAGTTTTGCCACACGAGTCCACTATATCTACCTATATGTTGTATTCTTTTGCCGTTCTAAGCAAATTTGTATGTACCATCTTTAATTTTCAAAATAAACTTCTCTTTCACTACAAAAAAAATACACTTCCGTGATGATACGTGTTTGTCATAGTAGGTCACGTTTTCTGTCATGCATGTACATCCATGACAAATTTATGACAGAATCAAGATAGTCATACCTGTGCTGTCGTAGAAGTGTTCCATGACATTACCAAAATTATCATCACGGAAGTGTCCACTTCCATGACGATAAATCACGCGTCACAAAAGTGCTTTCGTCAAGGGTGACCGACACGTGGCATCCACCGTAACGGAACGCCGTTAAGCTATCGGGTCCGGTTTTGGATCCGATAACCCGTTAACAGCCCCGACCAATGGGGATTTTCCACGTGTAAAATCATCATTGGCTAGAGGAAACACGTGTCGGCTCACCGTTGGGACAGATGTCATCCACTCATTGGACCCAAAGCGCCTATGATACGTCGACACGTGGCATGGCCCAACAGAGGCCCATTCCTGTGAAAAGGCCGGCCCGTTTGACTTGGTCAAAAGGTGGCGGGCTGGCCCACGGCCTGGGTCCGTCCCTCCGCCTCGGCCTGGTCGGCGAGGTCGGACCGGCTCCTGCGGAACACGGCCCCTTCGGCGGTCGCGGCTTCCGTCGCCGCCCTCGCCAGCGCGATTGGCGACCTAGAGAAGAAGACAGAATGAGCAGAAAAGAAACAAGACTAGCTCAAGAAACAAAAAAAAGCCTGAGCGCAAACAAGAGATGAAGCTCACCCTGCCAAGACCGGGACCGGGGTTGGCCTCCCATGCCCGCTGCCGCGCTTCCTCTTGGCCGGCCTCCCGGCCCCGGCCGGGTCCGCCGTGTGCTTCGGGGCCCGGGGTCGCGGCGCGACGTTGTTTTTCCCATGTGGGCGGCTCGGTGCCGCCCCATGCGAGGACCCGGCTCCGCCCGGTCGCCGCCTCCCCCGCCCAACGCCACTACACCAACAACTGGCGTCAGCACTGGCCGTTCCGTGCCGCGGTCAGCAATTCAAGACACATGAAGAAAAACGCGAGACTTACCCGCGCGACGCCCTACGCCGGCGTCGGACTCGGCCTCCTCCTCCCCGCCACGAGCCACGGGCTCCTCTGGCGCCACCGGCTCCACCTGCGACGGAGCCCGGGTGTAAGGATGCCAAATCGCGTTCAGAAGTACCCCCCGCGTCGCGTCAGGATGGATGAGAAGGTGCACGGCAGCAAAGTGAGAAGACCAGACACTCACCTGCGGCGCCGGGTTCGACTGGCTGTACGGCGCCTTGCCGAACCGCCAATCCTCCCCAAGGTTGGCCTTGGAGATGTCGTTCACGCCGCGCGCGACCTGCTCTGTGGACAGCCGCGTCGACCCCATGCGGTTGGGGTCCTGAAGGCCGACCATTTCGCCGATGAGGCAGGAGCGCCCCTGAAGCGGAAGGACCCGGCGCATGATGAATGTGGCGAGGAGGTCGGTGCCGGTGAGCCCCTCCTCCGTCCTCATCACCGTCACCCACTCGCAGAGATTAACAATCTCCTGTGATGGGCGCTTGGGTGAGTAGCCCCAGTTCCTCTTCGCCCGCGGCGGTGCGATGGTGAAGGCCGGAAGATTGATGCGATCCGCTCCAAGGTTGCGGACGTAGAAGAAGGAGTTCTACCACTTCTTGGCAGAGTCCTCCAGCGGGATCTTGGGGAAATCCGCCCCCGACCGCTTCGAGATGACGGCGGCGCCGCAATCGGCGAACTCCCAGGGCGACGGGCCCTCCTGCTTCAAGGAGAAGAAGCGCTCCCAGAGGTCGATCGTAGGCTCGACCCCCAGGTACCCCTCGCAGAGGGTGACGAAGCCGGAGAGCTGGACGATGGCGCCAGCGCCAAGATGATGCGGCTGAAGCCCAAAGAACTCCAGGAAAGCGCGGAAAAAGGTGCTCGCCGGCAGCCCGAACCCGCGCTCGAAGTGTGTGAGGAAGACCACGTGCTCCTGCCCCTCGGGCCGAGGCCTCTACTCGCCGCCCGGCAGGCGGACGCCAACGTCTGTCTCCCGCGGCAGGCGCCGCGTCGCCCGGAGCTGGGTGATGTCCTCGGAGGTGACGTTCGAGCCCATCCAGGAGCCCGATGGCAGCGACATGATCGAAGAAAGAAGAAGGAAGATGGACGGCAAAGGAGTTCTGCTCGGAGCAGCGGGCGCCGCAGTGCGTCTGTTGCGAAGAGCGGAGCGAGAGCAAAGGGACAGGAGGGCGCGAGCGAGAATAATGTCTGCCGCCCCCTGCCCCCCTGATTTATAACCCTCGGTTTGAACGTGGGGAAGTGGGGAAGTGGGATCGTCTGCATGCGCCCGTTCCACTACCCCGCAATAAGTGCGCGCGTACACGCGCAGTAACTGCCCGGGGAAGAGCAACCGGCCCCCGGACGCCGCAATAAATCCGCGTGCTTGGGCCAAGGGCGCGCGGCGGCGGGCCCCATCCCGTCGCCCGGTCCCGTCACGCGCGTGGCCTGTCAGGCCCCTCCGGCTTCCGAGCACCACGTGGCGCCCGTGCAAAGCCCGAGGGATTGCCCCAAGATTCGGTGGACTTCTCGGTCCCCGCCACGACCGAGACGCCGCGATCCGGTTTCCGAGAAAACCGGCACACAGTGGGTGTTGCCGGACCTGGCGCTCGCAGAATCCACCTTGCTTAAGGGGGAAAACTGCGAAGGCCCACTCATCCGAAGACGGCGGACCTTCACAGCTTCGGGGACTACTGTCGGGGGGATGGACCCCGGGCAGGCAACGGAACCCGGATCCTCTTCAAAAACAACGGGGCTGGCACCGCCCCTCAATACCGGCGCGCGCTTGGCCGGGTTGCTCGACCCGGCCAAGCCCCCCAAGCCGGCCAGACTAGCCGACCCGGCAAGACACGTCGACTCGGCCCCAACAACTGGCGCAAGACAGCCGAACCCGGCACGGCCAAGGCCTCCTCACCAAGCCAGCGCCACCCATGGCGTGTACGCAATCCAGCCGCGGGTCAACTCCCGTCCCATCCAGGCCGTACGACGGGGACAAGACTTCAATCAACGATGACCAAGGCAACAGTGCCCCGCCCATGCCTCTGGTCAGCAAGAACGTGGCAACAGTGCCCCTCACCTACCCGCTGACCAGGGCCGGCGTGGCAACAGTGCCCCCACCCTCACCGCTGACGACAGCAAGCGGTAACCTGACGGAGAGCACTGTACGCGGCTCGACTCGGCCACGCCCTGACGATCGACAAGACGGCGCATAGTCCCCCTAGGCTTGCGGGGCCCGCACCTAGGGGAACCCGGCGAACCACAAGCCCTCAGCAGGGCCTAGCCCGGGACCCCGGACACCGACTACATGGACCCACCGACTTATAACATTACCATTGTACCCCCGAGGGGTTGACTATAAAACCCCCAGGAGCCCACGATCATTTGGGAGGCGAAGCAGGAGGACTAGCCACAAAACAGCAGCACCGGAGAGAAGGAGCAGCCCAAGCCTTGGCCAGCTTCCTTCCTCCTTCATACAGCTCCAGGAGCAACATTGTACTATCGATCATCCAACTACAGTCGGCAGGACTAGGGGTATTATCTCTCTGGAGAGCCCCAAACCTGGGTATGTCCAGCGTCCCGCGCCCGCTCATGCCAACCTCGCCTCTGGAGCCCACCAGCGCCCTCGAGCCTCCTCCTCTCTTTAGCCATCCCTTGGCATCTGCCGTGCACCCACCACGACAGGACCCAAGTGGCGGCGGCCTCCCGTGTTCTATTTCTCCTTGATGATGGCGGCGGACACGGAGAAGCTGGCCACCGACTCGTCGCTCTCCACGCACCCGGCTTCTGTCTGTGCCTGCATGGCACTGCCGCAGGCATGGGAGGCACGCCCACAGACACAGGAGGTGCGGCACCGCAGACACTGGTGGCGCGGTACGATGCGGCAGCGACGACGCCCGTACCGGTGTGCTCGCCGCCGTGCCAGCGTGGAGCAACTCGCCACTCCTCATCGAGCTGAACTGGAGCAGCGAGTTGGTGAACCATGCGCCTGCTTGGGGCGGCAACTGGCTCCGTCGGGCCAAGCGAGGTTGGTGAAGCACCGAGCTGCCTCGCCCGTATCCGGAGGGCTCGGCGGGCCACCCAGCCGGGTAATATGCCGGAGAATGGCTCCTCGGAAGCCATCAGAAGAGTGGAGAAAATGGTGAAGGAGGAGATGGGGGAGCGGCGGAGGGGTGCGATTCTTGCCCGCTGTCTGTATGGCCTCGTGTAAATAGAGGGCGTATGGTAGGAGCTTGGCCGGCGTCTGGCCTCGTTTGAACTGAGGGCGGACGGGAGGAGCTCGGCCGGTGTTGCGTTTAATTCTGGCCCGCTCATGAATGGACGTGTGGCCGGAGTAGGTTTCTCGGTTTGCATGCGGGTTTAACGGAGGGGTTTGATGGAGGCAAGGAGGCGTGTTCAGCCGGGCGTGCAGCGGGCGGCGCGGTACTATTCAATTTGACAGCGGGCGGCGTAGTTCCCGATACGGCTTTAATGCAGAGGAGGGAGGGAGTAGCAGTTCCCGAAATGTTGAACGGCCAATGCATCCTCCTTCAATTAATGCATGAGGGAAGTAATGGGAGGAGGACCGGGAAAAGAGGCTGCACGATGTGAATGCAACGCAGTTTGCCCTCATATAAAGGCGCCCCTCCATTCCAATGCATCTACCACATCGTACGCACCTAAGCATTTGCCTAATCACCTACACTAAGCGCAAAAGAGCTCACTCCAGACCCATGGCGGTGATACGCGCGAGCGGCCAGCGGTTGTGCCAGATGGTCCACGACGTCGGCCTGCGACATGGCGCCGAGGATCGTCTCCATACGGCGTTGGAGACCGGCTGGTGGATGGCCGCCGTCAACGCCAACTACGACTCTCAGTTGGACCAGATGATCGTTGCCACCACCAACAAGTTCACCGTCCTCAAGAAGCTCGCAGATGACATCGCCGTACTCCTCCAGCCCGCGCGCCCGGGCTCCTCATTGCCTGCCACCCTAATCGGCCTCCATGGCCGGAACCTCTTTCAAGCACCGGTGGCCCTGCGACTGCCCGCCGACGCCACGAAGAATGTCCACTTGGAGGTCACGCTCGCCGCGAGGCGCCTCGCCCAGCAAGAATTCGTCGACCTACACATCCACGTGTACGAGCAAATCGTGTACATAGGTATCTACAAGGCCAGTGAGGACGCTACAACGTTGGCCTTCCTCAACCGGCTGGAAGCCTTGGATGCCTTTGCTGAGAAGCACCTCGACCTCGCCACAAAAGCCGCCTCTCCTTAGCCGTCGGTCGGTGGCCCGGCGCACTAAGTTGAGGAGGAGGAGGTCGTACGTTGATGGATGCATCTTTCTTCTTGCCTTCTGTAACCACCACTACGATCGCGTCATCATCGTGGCCTTAATTCTTATTGTGCTGTTGCATTCTCGCTCCAGTCAATACCGACATGTGTGATCCCTTTGCTTAATTATATGCATCACTGTAACTAGTACTCCATCCATCAATTTATAAGTTGTGCTTACCTTTTCCATCAACTTCGTGCAACGCGCGGGCATCTTGCTAGAAACACTAGAACATGTCGGACCGCGTGTGACCAAACCGACGATGCGCCAACCTAGCTTCTATGTACCCTGCTTATCTGGCGGAAATAGCCCCGCCCTAGCGTTTCCAATCGTTATTTCTATCTATCGATCGTGCCAAGGAGCAGAACCAAAATGTTACAATTTATACATGTTTCTCTACTCCTACTCCTATAAAAGACTCAGTTGGTGATGGTGGTGTGTCTGCCATCCGTCGTTTCTAACCATTAGATCTGCATATAACGACTGTGAGGTAAGTTGTGGCATTTTTGCAACAATAGCCCACTTCTCTGCTCCAATTTTCAGAAAACCCCTTATTATCTTGAAAGCAACCACATCCCTCCCTCACCTCATCAAAACAGCCTGAGAAATATATACTCCTATAAAAGACTCAGTTCGTGATGGTGGTGTGTCTGCCATCCGTCGTTTCTGACCATTAGATCTGCATCTAACGGCTGTGGTAAGTTGTGGCATTTTTGCAACAATAGCCCACTTCTCTGCTCCAATTTGCAGAAAACCCCTTATTATCTTGAAAGCAACCACACCCTCCCTCACCTCATCAAAACAGCCTGAGAAATATATTTTGAGTGAAAAGTACTCCCTCCGTTCCTAAATATTTGTCTTTCTAGAGATTTCAATAAGTGACTACATACGGAGCAAAATGAGTGAATCTACACTTCAAAATATGTCTATATAATCCGTATGTGATAGTCCATTTGAAATCTCTAAAAAGTCAAATATTTAGGAACGGAGGGAGTAATATATTAGGAGTATATCAAAACAAGAGTGATTTCTTTCAAGTTTGTGAACAAGTACTACTATTCTACTACTTTGTATCCGTCGCAACGCACGGGCATATTGCTAGTAAAAGGAAAAGGCCTGTCGCGTTCGTGTCGCACTCCCCCCACACACACCCGGGAATCGGGAGTACTCCATGGCCCGTCCGGCACGACACATAGTTTAGGGAAGGCGTGTTGCCTAGCATTTTCACTTTCATGTGGGACCGCCATTGAGCAAATCGACTATTGGCAAACCGCACCCCGCCCGCCGCCGGGTTGGAAAACACAAACGAGGGGAAGATCTAGCTGTAGCACAGAAGCCAAGAAATTTGGGGTCAGATGGGGCTCGTTGATAGAGTAGGAGCATTCCGTACTACTCTACTTTTACTAGTACCAAGTTTGTACTATACAACTAGTACTACCACTATACAACTAGTAGGTACGTGCACGACACAGCATCGTAGGAACAAAAAACAGGAAGATCTTGTTTTGGGTGATTTATCTTTTTTCTGTCAACGTAGTATGAATAATATGATGTGGGGGGCACCCATGAAGCTTATGTGGCTTGGTTGCATGGCTACGAAAGGTTAGAGAAAAATAAATAGATTATATGTTTAGAGTGCACTCCACTAAACAGATATACTTTGGATCCATTGCAACGGGCTGACACATCTATATCTATACCCCCTATATAGTGTGTGAATAACTTTGAAAGTTGGTCGTTGGATGAAGCCAATCCGACGGTACAAAGATGGCAAATCCGAGCACTACTAGCCGTTGGATATCATCTACATTCCACCAGATTCTGCCACATGTAGAATCTACAAGACTCCATGGTTGAACTTCATTCATGACTAACTTTGCCACAACTAAGCTTAGGCAAAGTGTGTCTGCCACAAAAAATGTGGCTAACAAAATGGCCACCACAAGTGTGGCAAGATTTGGCAAGAAGTTGAGTCTATGACATGTGGACCATGTAGCTAGAAAAGTGTGGCAAGCCACAAGTGTAGCAATGAACCAAACACATGCCTGGTGTGTTTGGTAGGGTGTATGAAGGGTGCATGATCCCAAGAGTTCCCTTCTCGACCCATTTTTGGGTGTTTGGTAGAGTGTATGGAGGGTGCATGAGTCCACACTAGATTAGCACAAATACACTAGAAGCATGCATGAAGAGAGCATACATGAAGATGGGTGTTGAGTTGAGCATGCATGAAGAGGGAACAACTATGCTGAGACGATAACGCAACCAAACACACTTGTGGCACGCCTAAGCTTAGGCGTGGCAACCTTAGGCTGCAAACCAAACCATAACTTTGAAAGTTGGTCGTTGGATGAAGCCAATCCGACGGTACAAAGATGGCAAATCCGAGCACTACTGGTTGTTGGATAACATCTACATTCCACCAGATTCTGCCACATGTAGAATCTAGAAGACTCCATGGTTGAAGTTCATTCATGACTAACTTTGCCACAACTAAGCTTAGGCAAAGTGTGTCTGCCACAAAAAATGTGGCTAACAAAATGGCCACCACAGGTGTGGCAAGATTTGGCAAGAAGTTGAGTCTATGACGTGTGGACCATGTAGCTAGAAAAGTGTGGCAAGCCACAAGTGTAGCAATGAACCAAACACATGCCGGCACACCTAAGCTTAGGCGTGGCAACCTTAGGCTGCAAACCAAACCATAACTTTGAAAGTTGGTCGTTGGATGAAGCCAATCCGACGGTACAAAGATGGCAAATCCGAGCACTACTGGCCGTTGGATATCATCTACATTCCACCAGATTTTGCCACATGTAGAATCTAGAAGACTCCACATGTAGAAGCATAATGCACAAACCACCAGAATCTCATGCGTGCAATGCACGTGTACCTTACTAGTAGTTGGTAGTAGTAAGAAACAAATTCCGGGTTTGGCACGAGCTCGTACTGCGGGAGCACCACAAGGCCTGCCGCAGGAGTTACATTTCCCTCTCGGGGCCCACGGGACCGAACTTCAGTGGCTTAGTGCCCGGCCTATGAGTCAATGACATGCGGACCTTAAATGCGGCTGGCCCACATGTCATTCTCATGGTGGTGGTGTGGTTCGCGACTCACTCGTTCGAGATGAACCGGCCGGTGGTGGCGTGGCCGTGGCGAGGGTGCCACAGCTGGGCGTCGGGGCGTTACGAGGCTTAGATGGCCACACCGGCGGGTACTACCTGTAGTACATAAGTACTGCAGCTGAGGATTGATGCCCGGGACGAAATGTGTCACAGCCGCTGGATGAAAATTCGATGGTGCGGGACGTGTGGTGTCATGGGTTCGTGCGGCGTCGTGGGAATCGCGTGTGGCTGTGGTAGAAACTTGATGCTCACCGCATTTAAGGTGGCCCACATGTCATGCACACAACGGCAGAGGGGCGGTGCGGCCGAGAGGGGTGAGGCGCACGTCGGGGGACGTGGTGCCGTGGGTTGGAGCGGTGTCGTGGGAATCGCGAGTGGCAGTGGATGAAACGTGATGGTCGTCGTAGTTGAACTTCCATGGACAAGCTGTCATGTCTACGGACACATGCATTGCATACCGATCACTGGAAGGAGTAGTAGAGAAAGCTAGGCGGATAAATAGTTCCTTATAGTCAAGCGGACCCACGCTACTACTTGTTCCAAAGACATGCACACCATCGAAATAGTCCATCTATATCAATATACATAGAGAGGGAATATATTTTTTTACAAGAGAGGAAATAGTTCATCCATCCATAATGCCCTGCTGCTGGTGCAGCATCTTCTTCTTCTTCTTCTCATTTTCTGTGGGAGACGGCTTCGCAACAAGCTCTCTGGACCTTGCAGCTATCTCGAAACTCACGCGGGCATCGAGGGCAGCATATTTTATCCGCTCGTATGTCAAGGGATAATTCTCCCATCCAGACGACCTTAATGCCAGCGTCTCGTCACCCTTCTGAAGATTTGTTCCTAGCACAAAATTTGCTACGTCGAATAGGGATGGTGTCGGTTTATCACAATCTTCTATAGGAATTTTTATTCTGGTTTGTAGGTCAGCGATGCTTTTCAAATCAAGGTTGTACGGCTCCAACTTCTGTTTGTCCCCTGCGATGGCTGCCCCACAGAAGTATATGTCCTCCCGAGACAAGAAATCGTGAAGCTCACCTGGTATGGAGGGCGCGTGTATGATGTGGTACACCAAAACATCATCTTCGAGGCACAGCTGATGGACAGCGGCGCGTTGGATCTTCCCAGTGGCATGCTCCGTGTACTCTGCGTCGAGACCGATGACATTCATCTCCACCTTTTGGAGGGAGTTGGATACATTGTTGATCCACTTCCGAACAACCCTTGGGTGGTCGATGACTGTGGCAACTATGCTCAACGAGCCTTCGACGAGGACATGTTGGACGCTAAAAACCTGCATCTCGATCTCTTTCGCCATTTGGAACCGCTGGACCGGAGGGCTATGGTTTGGAGAATTAGGATTAGATGGCTAGTCTAACTGAAGAAGATGATTATTTATAGGGGCTTCAGAATTACTCCAGGAGGATGTGAAGAGGTTAAAACAATGTGAATGCAGTGTGGTTTGGATGCAAATGAAGATCAAGGAGTAGTGAAAAAGCCGAGGAAAATCGGCTCGCGATGGAGAAGTAAATGGGAGAAGTTATGCGCATGCATGAGGAGAGGTGCGGTGGTTTGACTGCTGCATGCAATGGATTGGACGGGCTCTTCAGTTGCCTTTTCTCTCTCCCACGCGCACAGAGTGGCCCACTTGCATGCTGCAGTTTATTGGCTAGAGTCTGGCTGCAGCTGCTCATGCGTACGCTAATTAATGCTGTGAATGCGGGGCACGGAGGGAAATGGGCCCATGCAAAAGGGTATATACGCAGACTAATTAGAGAAATACTGAAAAAAGTTATGCGCGGACAAAAGAGGACCGGAGGGAGTGCTACTCATGTTCCTACTACGGTTAAGGAATATGCGGTTATCCTCAAAAAAGAGAAGTCCTTCTTCGCGCTTCCGCATGCACGAGAATTTGGTTCTGCTCGCAATATGGATGATAGCTGGAGGATGAAGTGAACCCAGAGGCATGCTAGCATGGGAGTGTACTCATGTTCCCACTACTCCTACTAGTAGTAGTGGTACAACTGTGGTACACTTGATGGTCAAAATACTATTATTCATCCGGTCCTCACAGTGAAGTGACAAGACCCTGCCCGCGAGGTGACACCAGTCTAGGCGGCGTGTACGGGTTACCAAAGTCAGCCTCACCTTGTGCACTGTGCAGTCACTATCACCGCTGCTGTATAGCATGCCTCGCCTCGTCTTCCTCTCCCCTAGCACCACTCCATCTCCATCTCCGTCTCGCCGGAGATCCTGAGGTCACTCTTCATTATCTCACTGTGCCCCCGCATACCCTCGCCTCGCTCGCCTCCCCCAGTACCACTATTCCCTCGCTAGCCGCTCCAGCACCGACAGCCTTCTCCCCCGTAAATCAAGCCCCCCAAAACCCCACCTTCCAAACTCCACCATGGCCGAACGCGAACCGCGCAGGATCCATATGAGCCGTGATTGGAGCTATCTCCCCAGTGACGTCCTCGACCTCTGTTGTTCGTGTATGGATATGTTGAGCGCCCTGCGGCTGGCTGCATGCTCGAGGGGCATGCACACGGCCATCATCGAAGCGAGGCCAAAGCTTTTCAAGACACCCTGCTTGCTGCTATCTGGTCTTGCGAGATTGGCTCACCATGATACGGAGGCGTACATGATGCCCCTCGACTTCAATCCGATCTCCATTAGCCGAAACTTCTTTGCAGGTATGTAGTGGGTCGCCGTACATCATTTCCCTCGACTTCGATCCGATCACCATCGCCCGAAACTTCTTGGCAGGTATGTACTGGGTCGGCATGAACTCCCACTGGATGGCTGCCTTCAGAGAAGACGGTAAAAAGTTGGTGCTCGTGAACTTCCAGACCTCCCATGAGATTATCCTTCCTCCGTTGGATTATATAGAGTTTTACCATCGCGGTCCTAGTCATCTAGATTACCACGTCAGTTGGACGGACCTTGTTTTGCAGAAGATTGTAATCTGCCAAGTGCCCACACGACATGCGAATTACGCAGACTTCAAGCTAATTGCCTTGTTCGACCGCGGACTCGCCTATCTTTACGCCGGTGCCTTCTTTAGCTGGAGACAACTCAGCTCGCAGTGGATCATCGTCAAAGCTGATACACACTTCTGTGATGCTATTGAACACAATGGCATCATCTACGCGATCGACAAAGCAGATGGCACCACGTATTGCTGGGACGGCGCGTGTAAGTTGTTTCCGTCTCATGTTAATGATGACGCCATGACACTGTTTGAACTTTTTGTGATGATTGGCATATCCCTGTTTGAGCAGAATTTGAGTAGAACTATGGCAATGTATTAGAGACGCCGTAAATCAGCTATATTTGGAATGAGTTAATTCATGCGATTGTGATCATGTCATTACAGCCAATTTGTACCCCTGAATAATCAAACGGTTAGGAATATATGGATATTCTCCTTATTTTACAGTAATCTATATACTACTACTAAATATGAGTGTGTATCAATGGCCATGTTAGTTTCCTCATTTTCATGATGTAGAAACATGCACCACACTGTTGGTTTCATCTAACCATACATTAGGGAAGTAAATGTGCATATGGAGAACTCTATATTTGGAAGTAGTGAAATCCTGTAATGCTTACCATGTGTACATACCTATATTCGCCCTTCAGCAATCAATGGCTAGAATAATATCCTCACAAAAATTTTGCCCACAGAACACGAGTATATAACAATGCATGGTCTGTTAGTTACCTTGAAGAATTTGTTTGTGAGGACAGAACATGATTCCATAACATGCATGACATGGTAGTTTCCTGTGAAGAATCGATTGCGAGATAACATGAGTATAACCATGCATGGCACTTCTATATTTTCGAACCCAGTATACATTTCCCTGTATTTTCCTCCCAGTTCCAACAGGGACATATCAATGTTGTTTCTTGCATTATCCTACTCATACTCTGAACAATGCTGATCTTACATTAACAATGCCTGTCCTTTTTGATATGATGCAGTGTCCCTACAGTTACTGCCCTTTGTAATCACACCACCTTTGCCAAAAACAGGGAAGCACAACTGGTTCCTCGCTCGATCAGACGACGGCAAAAGACTGATGATCATTCGGACACATGAGCCGGAAAAGTTATATTGCAAAAACCCCACTGTATACAAGCACCGTGAAATACGTGAGTATCCGGACAGTGGCTGTTACGTCTATGAGCAGGATACCAGCTTGTTGGGGCCTTCAGGATTTTTTAGTTGGAGGCGGGTAAACAGCCTTGGTTCACACTCTCTGTTTCTCGGACTCAATTATCCGATTAACCAGGAGATCACCGTTGGCAAGGACCTTGATGGCAGAGAGGCTCTGTTTGCTATGGAAAACTGTGTCTACACGGCGAGCCCTAGGAGTTCGGGAGCAAACTCCCCTGATTGTCAACGATACAGCCTGCAGCCAAAAGAAGGTGAGAATGACAAAGGCATCCGGATTAACTTTGATCCTTGGATGTCTCAATTACGACAGGCAGTGATGTGGTTCAAGCCTTCAGGTTGATAGGTAATTTGGGCTGTTGCGTCGAAAGGGTGGAGTACTGGTGCCTCCGGATCATAGGTCGCTGAAGCGGGGCTACAAATTATGATGGTGTTGGATCATCTCTTCGAATGACTTTGTTGTCTTGCTGCTTGTTCTGGATGGGTAGTTCTTTCTTTTGTTATGCATATTCCTTGTCATTTGGTCATCCTTGTCTATGTCACTCTTACTATGTAATAGTTGGCTCTGTTTAGAATGTCATTCTCGTCTGGATCATGAGAGTCTGAGCGCTGCAGATGGGTGCGTTTTGGTGGTGTAGCAAGACTTCTTATGAACTATCATGTCTTGCTGTTTATGTCAGTAGTAGTCACTAGTCAGTGTTTGAATGTTGTATATACCGTTGTTTCGAACTATTTATTGTCTCGAACTACTGGTGGGCTAAATGAGGGCATCACCATTCTCCAGTGTTCAGAGTGTATCTCCTTTTTTCAAGTTATATAATTTGAGCTCAGTGTCTTTTCGATGATGTACACTTGTTTGGGCCAGTGAGGTGTCGTTGAATATGGGCCGAGTAGTAACGCAATGCCAAACAGGTCAATTATGACTCTCAGGCCGGGCTCTCAAAAGATCCTCAAAAAAAGGCCGGGCTCTCCAAAAAAGAAAGAATAAGGACTCTTAGGCCGACATGTGGGCGCCACCGGTGTTTTCGTGCGCTTGCGCGCCGAGAGCATATTGGCGCGTGTTCGAAATTCAAGCTACCTTTTCATCCCCAATCTCCCGCCCCTCCCCCACCTCTGGAATCTCGATTCCTACTCCAGTTCCCCCAAATCCCCCTCCTGTACTCCCTGTACTCAAGCTCACTATCATGTCGCCGGTCAACGCGGATCTCCGAGCCGGAGATCCTGAGGTCCGTCCTGCCTTCGGTCGCTGCGTGCTGTCGCTCAACAGTGGCATGGCGGCGCTTGACGACCAGTTTGCCGGCAAAGTGCTGATGGTAACCATCAACGGCGACCGGCCTCCCGTCTCGCCGGACGACCTTGTCAAAGCTCTTGGCATTGCGCACGGCATCCAAATAAGTGACTTGCTCGTCGAAGTCTGTCCGCCACCGGCTGATTTCTTCGTCAGGTTCCGGACAACTTTCGACTGCAGTCGTGTGTTCGAATCTTCCCGGCGTTTGTTCTGCGATGGCGCGCTGGTGAGCTTTGATCGGTGGCACCCAGGATGGGGCTCGGTGCCCTCTGAGCTTGAGTTTTTAACAAAGCTTACCTTCCACGGCATGCCTCGACGTGCTTGGAACAGCGAGTCCATGAATGAGCTTATCAACGACCTTGGAGGTGAGCTCGTAAGTATGTTTGTTCCTCCAGACAGCTGGGCTCTGACGGTTATGGCATGGATGAAGAAGCCGTCCACCATACCGAAGGTGATTGGTGTTGAGATACCGGTGCAGGAACCGGGGTTGTACTATTCGTCGCCACCAAGGCCGCCGCGGACCACGTTAGGGATGTACCTGTATCGAGTGTTCGTGCATGTCGAAGAAGTGGTCAATCCATCAATCGAAGTCCTGCCGCCGCCGCTGGTGCCAGGGTCCGTCGACGACGTCCATTACAGGAGTCAACGTCAGACTTTCCCCGTGTTGCTCGGAACGATGGATGGCACAGGGCCTACTCCATCGCGCGGCGGAGGCCACTGCTTCTTTGGGAGAAGAGGCAGGGCTGGCTGCCTGGATGTGCTCTAATTTGAGGTAACAACTGAATCTTGTCAGATACTAGTTAAATCCGAGCTATGGGTGTGAAGCACTGATGTGCCAGTACATTTGATTGTGACCTGTTCTAATTTTGTACCTGAACTTTTTTTAGAAAGGGTTGTACGTCAACTTAATGTGCTAGCAGAACTTATTGTGTTGTCTGTCTGTTTTCTTTGCACAGCATTCAAGATATTTCCCTGTCATTGATAAAGACGATGAACCGTTATGTACGAGTTCGTTGGTTTCAACATAGCCCTACCCGTAGCGATCCACTGCTTCCATCCTGATTGTGCCGCCTGCGTGAAATTTTTGTATGCAAGTTCAGTGTGCTATGATGTTCTATATGATTGTGTCAACTATATAAGTTTTTACTGAGCATCAGCAATGCATATGGCTGAAAGATGTATTTACGAGCATCGACCGATGGGTCTCTCTCTCTCTCACACACACACACACGCACACACGCACAAGTGGGACCCGTTGAATTATTTATTTGCTCGTGACAGCTTTTATTTAGGTTCCACTGTAATCTAACGTTTTTCTTAAGTTATTAATTGAGCTCAGTGACTTCAAAAAGTTGTACAGAAGCCTTGTTTGGGCCTTTCCGGCGTCACTGAATGTGGGCTGAGTAGCCATGTTAGGTTGTACTGTACTACACATGCCTTTTTTTCAACATCAGCAATGCAACTGGGCCGACAGTTGTAAACAATATCCGGGTCAACTTGTTATTCTCCGCCCCGCTGGGCTGCAAACTTTCCTAGGAGGTATGCATTAGGCTTAACAAGAAAATGGACTTTAAGAAATAATAAATGGGATGTAATTATAATAACTAGGCAGTAACTATAAAAAATGCACCAAACGCGTAATTGGTTTAAAAAATATATTATTTTCGGAATTTGAAAATTTTAATTTCATTACTTGTTGCGCACGCAATATTTCATTCGATTTTAACGTAATACAACTTTATTTTGAAATTATATTTAATCTGACTAGAAATTTCGGATAAAAATATTTCGGATCCCATAAAAATGTGGGAATTTTTTTGAATTCTGTTTTGAGCGGTTGGTTGAAATTATTAATCGTTGTCCTAGCTAGAAAATGGGTTGTACTTTTAACAAACTGTAAATGGGCTATAGTAAATTCCATTAGAATTAAAAAATGGGTTGTACATTCTTACAAATCGCAAATGGGCTATATGTTCTCTGCCACACACTTGTGGGCCTTCTAAGTTGACGTGTCCCCTAGAAAAACTAAGTTGACGCGTATGCAAGGCTTTGTCAACAACACACGGTTCTGGCAGCTGTGGCCGTTGGATGTCCATCCAACGGATGTCGTGCTTCTTCTTCAGTCTCGGATATTCTTGCTTCAGCCGCCCAAAAAATGATTCCTCCCCCTGACATCTGGGCCGCACCGTTTCAGAGGCTGACCTGTGGGCCTACTAAGTTGACGCGTACCAGGGGCTTTGTGAACTTAGTCAATATAAACGATTCTAGCTGCGGTGACCGTACGATGTCCATCCAACGGCCGTAGTGCTTCTTCAACCTCTGGTCTTCTTGCTCCAGCCGCCCAAAGCAGCGCCGGTCGTACCGCATGCTCCTGCCTCCCGTTGCTGGTTGTGATGCCGCGGAGGCCTCACCGCCCCTACTACTCCCACCATTGGCCAGGCCATCCCTCTACTCACCCACACCCCATGTTATTCCACGGCGACTGCAGCCTCACACCGCAGCCGAACCAGTGAACCCTCGTACTCCTCTCCGCGCGGGCTTCCACTGCCGCGTCTTCCCCGGCTCCGCGTCGTCCCCTTCCTAGGCCTCGCCGTCGTCCACCGCCCTGGTGCTCTCGGCACGGCGTGGTCAACATGGTCAAGGAACAGCTTCCATCGGACGTGGACTGTACGTGGAGAGGCTGACAGCTAGGTCCATGACAGCAGCAAGGAAGTGCCTCCTTATTACGTGGAAAATAATGATTCCTCCACCTGACAGCAGGGACCCACCAGACGGGCCACCGTATTTCGCGAAAAAAAACATTCCCCCTGACTGCTGGGACCCACCAAATGGGCCACCGTATTGCGCAAAAAAACGTTCCCCCCGCTGTCAGCTCGGGCCCACCGGAAGTGCCTCCTTATTACGCACAAAAAATGAATACTCCCCCTGCTGGTTGGGACCCACCTTGGTGGGAGGCTGACTTGTGGGCCTACTAAGTTGACGGGGATGGAGTGCTTTGTCAACTTAGTCAATATGACCGATTCTAGCTCCAGTGACCGTGCGATGTCCATCCAACGGCCGTAGTGCTTCTTCAACCTCTGGTCTTCTTGCTCCAGCCGCCCAAAGCAGCGCCGGTCGTGCCGCATGCTCCTGCCTCCCGTGGCCGGTTGTGCTGCCGCGGAGGCCTCACCGCCCCCTACTATTCCCACCGCTGGCCAGGCCCTGCGGCGACGGCAGCCTCACACCGCAGCCGAACCAGTGAACCCTCGTACTCCTCCGCGCGAGCTTCCACTGCCGCGTCTTCCCCGGCTCCGCGTTGTCCCCTTCCTAGGCCTCGCCGTCGTCCACCACCCTGGTGCTCTCGGCGCGGCGTGGTGAACGTGGTCAAGGAACGACTTCCATCGGAAGAGTATTGTACGTGGAGAGGCTGACAGCTGGGTCCACTGAAGTGCCTCCTTATTACGCGCATAATAATTATTCCTGCACCTGACAGTGGGGACCCACTGGATGGGCCACCGTATTTCGCGAAAAAAACATTTCCCCCTGACTGCTGGGACCCACCAGCTACATCTTCGCACGCAAGGAAGTGCGTCTGGGCAAAAAAATGGTTCGCCCCCCTGACTGCTGGGACCCACCAGCTACATCTTCACACGCAAGGAAGTGCCTGACAGTCGGGACCCACCTGGTCGAAGCGTACGTAGCGTTGTCATTCTGGTCGCGAACGTGTACGACATACTAGTCGATGTAGAGGCGCGCACGTGTCGTAGCAGAGGCACGCACGTAGCATGTACACGTACGTACAACGGCCAGGGTGCAAGAAAGTAAATACGGCCACGTACGTACATACGGGCGGGGTCTCGAACGCCTACTCGCGCGTACGTACGGCCAAGGCTCGTGTACATGGCTGGGTCGAAACGGAGAAACAACATCGTCGTCGTGTTCACGGGGAGCCAACCGGCTGGGTCGGAACGGAATGCGTCGTCGTGTTCATCGGGAGGGCTTGGATGGAACAGCCGATGGAAACAAGGCCTGGCGTACCGCAGAATGGAGGAAACAGCCTTGTGTTCGACCGGCCACGTTTGAAACGGGATCCTGTTCATCGGGAGGGGTCTGACATACCGCAAAATGGAGCAAACGGACCTCCTACGGTCGAAACGGGGGTCCTGTTGATTGGGAGGGGTGTGGCGTACCGCAAAACGGAGGAAACGGACTTGTGTTGGAGCGCTACGGTTGAAACGGGGGTCCTGTTCATCTGGAGGGGTGTGGCGTACCGCAAAACGGGACTCCATGAGATACTGTTCATCTCCACCGTCGACCCCCTCCAGCCTCCACGGGCTACTGTTCATCCATTGTCGACCTCCTCCAGCCTCCACCTGCGACTGTTCATCCACGGGCTCCTGTTCATCCAGCCTCCACCACGCGCTACTCCACCGGCTACTGTTCAACTAGCCCTCTCCACGGGCTCCTGTTCAACCACCCCTCCACGGGCTACTGTTCATCCAGCCCTCCACCGTCTACTATTCATCCTACCCTCCACGGGGTGGTCCTGTTCATCCAGCCCTCCATGGGGTCCTGTTCATCCAGCCCCAACCGGCTCGATCGATCGGGGTCCTGTTCATCCAGAGGCAACACCACGGGGTCCTGTTCATCCACCCCCACCGGGAACTGTTGTTCCAAACCCCCCCAGCAACGCTCATTGTTCATCCAGTGGCAGCATCGATCGGCTTCAGTTAGCAGCAGTAGCGAAGGAATCGCTTGATCGGGTTCAGTTAACAGCCATCGATCGATCGCTCGAGTTCAGTAACGCGTAGCCTGCAGTGCAATCGCTCGGGTTCAGTTAGAGCCCAATGCCTTGCTCGGGTTCAGTCAGAGCCCAACGCCTCGCACCCATGCGCGTGCGTGTACGAGAGAAATGCGCATCGCTCGGCCCCGACCACCCACCGTAACCGGGAACACCCTGATATTTTCCTCGCCCTCACTTCTACCACGGTTTTTTCCGTCATGGACGGCCCAAAGAATGTCATGCAGCTGCGTCTCCGGCCCGCCCAGGACAAAAAGCCCATTTTCTATCATGATTTTTTGTCATAGAAGTAGGACCCCACCACATCTATGATGATACCAGGTTTTGTCACAATTATCGTCATAGAAGTGTCATAAGTATGACATAATTTTTTTTGTTCGACCCAAAATGTCACGGATGTGTCTTTTTTTTGTAGTGTTTTGTGTGTTCGTACTGCTCGCAGAGCGGTGAGGGGTGGCTAATATTTTCCATGGTAGATGTGTTATTCTCATGATGAGTGTTTATTCACTTGTCATTGCACGAGAGTAAGGCAAAGGTATTAGGGATGCCCAGTCCCGAAATGAAAAATGAATTTACTTTAGGTTGTCAAATAATAAATTCCTTGGAAAGTGTTGGTATGGAGGGCAACCGTGGATACGGCTAGCCATGGAAAGTGAAAGTATGGTGGAAAAAGGAATAAACTTTATTTTCTGTTTGGGAACCACCTATGATATATCTAGCATGGAAAGTGTTGGGAACTCTAAGTCGTTTTCGTTGGTGGGAAAGACAACCTCCCAAAATGTTTTTATCTCTAAGTTTTTCGCTTTGAGCTCTGGCACCTCTACAAATCCCTACTTCCCTCTGTGTCGGGTGGTAGGTGCGACATATGCCAACGGGTGGCTTATCATTGTGGGAGCCAGTAAGACATCGTCGGTGCCTGGAAACGGGATGAGGCGAAGACATGCACGCCGGCGGATCTTACCCAGGTTTGGGGCTCTCCATGGAGATAATACCCCTAGTCCTGCTCTGCAGGGTCTCCGCATGATCACTAGATCAATACAAGTAGCTACAAGTGCTCCTTGAGCTGTCTGGCTAGAGGAAGAAGAAGGGCAAGGCTAGCTCTCCCTTTCTCTCTATGTGGTGTGTGAAACTCCGTCAGATCAACCCTTTGCATGGGTGCCCAGGGGGGTTTATATAGGCCTACCCCCCAGGGGTACAACGGTAATCTGGCTGGTCCCGGCAGTGAGTGTCTATGCTCGCCGGCTTCTCCGCCGGTCATTGGGGCCCGCCGACTAGTGGGTCCCGCCGGCTGCCGGCTTCTTGGCCGGCAGGCCGGCCCCACCGCTTGGGGGCTTTGTCGGCGTCTGGTTACTGTTGCCTCGCCTCTGATGACGAGGGCTTTGTCGAGGTAAGCGTGGCTACAGTGTCGCCGCGTTGCGAGCTCTCACTGTAGCCTTACCTCGTCTTGTCTTCTTAATGAGGCACATGTTTCGAGGGAGGGAGGTAGCCGGCCACTGGGAGCCGGCCACACCCCTGGCCGACTAGAGGAGGCCAGGCCGCCTTCGGACGTCTCTCTGGCAAAAGGGGCCCGCCGCCTGCGGGCCATACTGGCACCTGTCGTGGGTGACATCAAGGCCAACATGGCTACAGTGCCGCGCCGGACGGGGGATGGCTGGCCCGTACGGCGCCCTGTGGCCATGCCTGTCCCGGGATTCGTGGGTAGTGGGCAGTACTGCGGCCACGCCCCATCCTATCGCCGTTACATGCGTACAGTCTTAGTAAGCGCAGTCTTGGCCGGCTCATGGGAGCCGGCTTTCTTCATGGCCGGCTTCTGGGAGTCGACTTTCTTTATGGCCGGCTTCTGGGAGTCGGTCCTCTTGGGGCCGGCTTCCTGGAGTCGGCTATCTCGTATCTTCCTTGGGGGAGGTTTATAAGGTAGGGTCGCCTTCTGGGAGTCGGCCCTGGGACTGCCGGTCGGGGGAAGGCGGCCCTATGCTTTGTATGCTTGAAGGCTTGAATGGCTTGATAATTCTTCAAAGAGCAAGGGGGAGTCGGTTAGGCTACCCGTGGCCATTTACTCTGACAGTAGTCCCTGAAGCTTGTTGGGCTTCGAGGCTGAGAGGAGGTCGAGAAGCTCGGTCAGCTTCCCATCTTGACGAGCCAGCAACTCGGGGCCGGCGTCGGTTGGGCGCGCCGTCTTGGCGAAATTTTTGAAGCCGGAAGGCGGGAGTCTGTTGGGGCGTGCGCCGAGCTGCGGGCCGGCCGCTCATCGCCTGCGAGCCACGTGGCGTCCCTTGGCTGAAAAGAGCCTGCCAACCCACGCGCGCGACAAGATGTCACCGCAGGTCGAGGGCCCACCACTCCTACGCCCAGGCCCAGGCCCAAAGCCGTCCGCACGTCTTCCGGCGGCAGTTTCCGCACGTCGTTAGGGCGCAATAATCGCGGGACGTGGGGGAGTGGGCGCAGTTAATCCCACGTTCCTCCCCACGCCTCGCCTCCTCGGCTTCGCCGCACGAGGCTATAAGTAGGGGGAGGAGGGGAAGCAGCAGACGCTCGCACGCTCTTCTCCTCTCCGTCATCTTCTTCCTCCTGCTTTCCCTCGCAGTAGCGCCTCGCCGCCGCGCCCTCCAACCATTCTTTTCTCCGCCGTCGCACTCGTTCTTGCCAGCCTCACGCCGCTATGCAGTACGGCGGGGACTGGGATGGCTCCAACGTCCATATGGACCACATCGAGTTCCTCCGCAAGACGCGGCGGTTGCCCGACGCGGACCAGGTGCGGGTCCGTCTCGCGCCTGCGAAGGAGATCACGCCGGAGCCGGAGGAAGGCGAGCGGGTAGTCTTCCGCTCGCATTTCCTGCGCGGCATCGGCCTGCCGGCAAGCGCTTTCTTCCGCTCCTTCCTCGAATTCTATCATCTCCAGCCGCACCACCTCACCCCAAACACGGTGGTGTTGTTGTCCGCCTTCGTCACCTTGTGTGAAGGCTATCTTGGCGTTCTCCCCACCCTCGAGCTCTGGGGGGAGTTCTTCCAATCTAAGCTGGGCACCCGTATGCAGGGCGTGCCGGCCCAGAGTGGCGCCTTCATTGCGATGGGGAGGCCGGCGGCCGACAACCCCTTCCCCGTCATCACATTAATCCAATCGGTGAAGCTCTGGCAGAAGTCATATTTCTACGTGAAGAACGTCGCCCCACAAGGCGACTACGTCAACTTGCCGGCTTATGTACCGGCCCGCCGGCTGGGAGGCGGCCCCAGTGGTCCTATCGGGCCGTGACGCTGTCACAGGCTGGGGCAGCGGCCGTCGCCCGACTGCGGGTGATGATCCAGTCGGAGAGCCTGACTGGGTCTGACTTGCTGGCTGCCTTCGTCGCGCGCTGGGTGCTTCCGCTTCAGAGCCGCCCTCACCTGATCTTTCAGATGAGCGGCCAGCTCGATCCGAGTCGGATGTGCACCAAGGACATGCCGCACGACGAGGTGGCCCATATGGTGAATTACCTTGCGAACTGCAAGCTCTCCGCGGAATGGTGGTTTGGCAAGGAGCCATATTCCCGGGCACATCCGCCGCCCACGGTATGTTCTCTTTTTCCCTTTCTTCTCTTAGTTTTATCGCCGAGTTCCTTTTGGCCTATTCTGACCAGTCGGCACGTCTCGGCAGAGCCCTCTCCTTCGACCTGCAGCCGGGTCGGAGGCGGAGCGCCGATTCCTCCCCGACCGGGCGGAGCACGACCTGGAGGACCCCGACTTGGGGGCGGCCGCCATGGATGATAACACCGAGGCGGGTGGCGGCGAAGCCGGCGGCGAGGCAGGCGGTTCCGGGCTTGGAGCCAGCTTCGACGACTGGCCGGACGACGACGAGGTGGAAATCGTCCCACGCCGCCAGCCGGCGTCCGGCCATGGCGCGGGTTCCTCCGCTGCGCCGCCTGCCCGGGGCGGCGGGCAGAAGCGTCGTGTTGCGTCGGGCTTGTTCGGCAGTCGGCCGAAGAAGCCCAAGGGCGGGGCGGCGGCGACCAGGCGGGATGAGGCGGTCGCGAAGGCGGCCCGCTTCCGCAAGGTGGTGAAGCAGCCGCAGACGGTGTCGGCGTAAGCGTTTACTCCTTTGTACATTCTTTCTTCTCTTCTTTGGTGATTTCTAAATCCTTGTCCTTTCTCAAAAAATCAGGGCTCCACTGTCGCTCGAGCGGGTTGCTGCCGCCTCCGTCGTTGGATCGCCGGGAGGATCCGGGAGCACCACCCGCCGCGTGGACCCCCATGCCGAGCTTCAGGCGGCGACGGAGCGAAACGCGCGGGAGGCGCGGGAGGAGCAGGAGGCGGAGGAGTTGAGGGCGGCTGCGCCAAGGCGGCACAGGAGGAGGAGGCGGCGAAGGCGCACGCCGACGCAGCGGCCAAGGCCCAAGCGGAGGCTGCGGCCGCGGCGATGGAGGAGGGGTCCTTGCTCGTCACCCCTCTGTGCGTCGCAGCGCCTGAGGCCCCAGAGCCCCCGCCAGAGGAAGCCGGCGGCGACCAGCCGGGATTGGAGTGGGAGGACAATGTCGTCGTCCCGGAGAGGGAGGCGGCGCCGGCCCCGCCGACTGGGGCGACCCAAGGCGGCCGGCCTAATTTGCCGCCTGCACAGTCGGCCGGGGGCGAGCCGGCCGCGAGGACGAATCTGGTGGTCCAGTCGCCATCGCGCCAGCGCACGGGGAAGGCCGCATCAGAGCTGCAGAAGGCCGCGGGCTCCAGTTCGTCGGCCCAGGACATGGAGGCGGCCAGCGCCAGCTCGGGGTGGACGCCGGGTGGAGGGACGGCTGTAGTGAACGTGGCAGCGCAGGACGTCCGGAACCGGCTTCAGTCCCAGGCTGCGGCGCTGAGGAAATATAATGACGAGTTCCTTGCGACGCGGGCGGCCATTCGGGTTAGTCTTCTTATTTTTGATTTTTGCTCTTGGTTTCTTCCGTGGGGGCGCGTCAGCGCACCCACTGGGTGTAGTCCCCGAGTTCCGAGTCGGCTGCAGAGCAGGCGGCTTGGAACTTCTTAGCGGGCCTTGTTTTGCTATTCTTGTTCTCATTCGCTCCTCTGCCTGACTTGCAGGACTACCACAACCTCCGCGCGGCTGCC
Organism: Triticum aestivum; assembly: GCF_018294505.1. NCBI lineage: Eukaryota > Viridiplantae > Streptophyta > Magnoliopsida > Poales > Poaceae > Triticum > Triticum aestivum. The sequence goes on along the minus strand of NC_057808.1, from coordinate 512,363,036 downwards.
TTCAACTCCCAGGCTCGGGAGCTGACCCAGAAGAATGCTGACCTATCTGAGAGCCGGGGTAAGTGCTTCGTCTTTTATGTCACGTGGGGGCTCGTCAGCGCACCCACTGGGTGTAGTCCCCGAGATTCGGGCCGACTGCTGAGCAGTCGGGTCGGATCTTCCTCGACGACTCCTTCCTTACTGCTTCTTTCTTTTCTGCTATCCCTGCAGCGGCCAACCCCGGCCTGAGGAAACAACTGGGCAGGGCTCAGGCCGCCCTCCGTGCTAAGGAGGCCGAGTTTGACGCCTTGGTACAGGAGCATGACCGCCTGGCCAAGAGGTTGGCCGACCAGAAGAAGAGCCACAAGGTGGCCCTGAAGGCGGTGCAAGACAGCAAGGCCGCCCTCCAAGCCGAGTATGAGACAGAGGCGGCCAGCTGGGCTAAAGCGAAGCAGACGCTGATCAACGGATATAGCCAGATCAAAGACTTGGTTGATGGTAGGCCGCCTTCTTCTTCGTCCTTGCTTGCTGCTTGCCATTTAGCTCATTTTCTGACTTGGTGTTTTTCTCTTCTTTCTCTTTCTTCCTTGCGTAGAGTACTTCCCTGGCTACTCTACCGCTGCCAACCAGGTCGTCGAGGCCCACTGCGAGGCACGTAGGCAGGCTGGCGCCGAGATCGCGCCAAACGCTCGCCGGTCGATGGAGGAGCAGCTCTTGGCGATTCAGGCCCGCCTTCAGCCGGCTCATCGCATGCTCCGCCGGCTTCAGCGAGTTGGGGCGCAGGTGTTGGCCGCCCTCTGGCCTAGTGAGGTGATTCCCCGCACCCCCAGTCGGACTGCCGACTGGCTGGAGGTGGCGGTCGGCCGCTTCGAGGCCTGGAAGGCTTCGGCGGCTCGGTCCGGCGCCAGGCGGGCGCTGGAGTTCGCCAAGGCATGGTATCCTGAGCTGAGTCTGGACCAGCTGGCCACCTGGCGGCAGGAGGCCGACACAGAGCTGGAGCTGGCGCGGCCGGCTATCATCCAGCGGGCTTCGGCGATTGCCGACTACACCGACACCAGCGTCTTCGCTCCTGAGGTGGACGACAACGGCGTTGCCCAGCCGGAGGAGTGGTTCGGGCTGAACCCGGCAGATGGCGAGGACTCGACGGAGGAGATCGACTCCAGCGACGAGGGCGAGGAGGAGGAGGAGGAGGAGGGTGAAGACGCCGGGCCAGGTGGTGGAGCGGCCGGTCAGCCTCTGCTTGACCGTGCCTCCAGCAACAAGGCACGCGCGGGTGCACCGCCTGCAGCCGGCGATGATCAAGCCGAGACCCGTCAGCCGGCCACTCCTCCCGCCGGCGGCGCCGTCTCCACCGACCAGCCCGGCTCCCCTACTGCGCCCTTAGTCTAGTCTGCTGCTTCTACTTTCCTGTTTTACCACTCTTGGCACAGTATTTTGTTAAGTTTGCACAATTCCACCCACTAGGGGTGTATTCGAACTATATTGACTGCCGGCCTGTTGGGGGCCTTATGTGTAAATATAATTATGCATGCGTTTGGCTTTCCCTTGTTCTTTGCTTTTCATCCCTTCGCTGTTTCCTTTGCCGTCCTCCCTTGGTTGCCGCCTTCCCAGCCGGACAGTTGCTCTGCAATATGTGGCTGGAGAAGGGCTTGGCCAGTTGGGAGGGCAAGTACTCTAGCTTTGTTGGATTATAGCGAAGTGATTGGGAGGCCGGCCAGCCGGCTATTTTGACAGCCGGAAGGCGTGGTTGGAGGCCGTCTTTGCGTTATATAAGTTCGTTAGTCCTTAGCCGTTTTTTGTGTGGGCATCCTTTCTACCTTTGGCTCTTGCCAGTCGGACAGTCGGTTCTTCGAGCTGCGACTTTCAACAAGGGAGGGCTCGGGTGCCGGCACACTACTTGTCTGACTTCAGGTAGAACTTTTAATATAACTTAAGGCGGCCAGTCCCCGGGCCGACTTGTCGAACCCGGTGCCGGATAGAAAATCAAATGTAATAATACATTCATGAGTATGACGCTCGTCATTCATAGATAAAGGAGGGCAGTCCCCGAGTGTTCCTCGGGGGACCCGTTTGTCTCGTACTAAATACAAAAAAGGGTAGCATGATACATACTGCTTTCAAGTTTAAATCTTCTCAAGAGGTTGGCGTTCCATGGTCGTTCCGACTCCTTGCCGGAATCATCCCTCTTGCGTGCTCTTGGCTTCTGTGCGTCGATCAGGTAGTAGGAGTCGTTGCCTAGCGCCTTGCTGACGATGAAAGGGCCTTCCCAAGGGGCCGAGAGCTTGTGTTGGCCGGCTGTTCGCTGGATCAGTCGGAGCACAAGGTCGCCCTCTTGGAAGGATCTTGGCTTGACCTTCCGGTTGTGGTAACGGCGCAAACCCTGCTGGTAGATGGCGGACCGGCTGAGTGCTAACAGCCGGCCTTCTTCCAGCAGGTCGACGTCGTCTTCTCGTGCTTCCTTGGCCTCCGCCTCCGTGTACATGGTGACCCGAGGCGAGTCGAACTCGATGTCAGTTGGGATGACGGCCTCGGCGCCATATACAAGGAAGAACGGAGTGAAGCCGGTTGACTTGTTTGGGGTAGTACGCAGACTCCAGAGGACAGCCGGCAGCTCATCGAGCCAGCAGCCGGCCGAACGCTCCAGAGGTACGACCAGTCGGGGCTTGATGCCGGAGAGGATGAGGCCGTTTGCTCGCTCGACCTGGCCGTTTGACTGCGGGTGGGCAACGGACGCTAAGTCCAGTCGGATGACTTGTGTCGCGCAGAAACGTGCCAGTGCTCCCTTGGCGAAATTTGTGCCGTTGTCAGTGATGATGCTGTGCGGCACACCATACCGAGTAGTGATGTCGGCGATGAATGTCACGGCAGTCGGCCCGTTCAGCTTCTTGATCAGCTTCGCTTCGATCCACTTGGTAAATTTGTCCACGGCGACGAGCAAATGTGTCAAGCCGCCGCGGGCTGTCTTGAATGGGCCCACCATGTCTAGCCCCCAGACGGCAAAGGGCCAGGTGAGGGGGATGGTCTTGAGTGCAGAAGCCGGCAGGTGTTGCTTGGAACTGAAGACTTGGCATCCTTTGCAGCATTTGACTATCTCTTTGGCATCTTCCAAAGTAGTTGGTCAGAAGAAACCATGGCGGAAAGCTTTGGCGACAAGAGATCTTGAGGCTGCGTGGTGGCCGCATTCACCTTGGTGGATATCCTTGAGGATTGCTACGCCCTTCTCTGGCTCGACGCAGCGCTGGAAGACTCCAGTGACGCTACGCTTGACAAGTTCTCTGTTTATTATTGCATATGCCCCGGCTCGGCGTTGCACTAGTCTGGCCGAGATTTCATCAGTCGGCAGCTCTCTGTTGACTAGGAAGTTGAGGATGGGCTGGGCCCATGATGGAGCTGTGACTTCTTCTACTGTTAGCACATCCACTATGACTCGGGTGGGTGGGTTGGGTGGTGGGGAGTTGGAGTCGGCCACCGCTTCTTGTGTCGCTGCAATCCCCGGGCCGACTGCTGCAGTCCCCGGGTCGGGTTCTGAAGTCCCCGAGCCTGGTGCGACTACGGCAGTCCCCGGGTCGCTTGTGGAAGTCCTCGAGCCGGGTGCGACTACGGAAGTCCCCGGGTCGCTTGTCGAAGTCCTCGAGCCGCCTGCTGGGTCCCTCCAGTCGGATCCGGCTGCGTCAGGGGCAGGCGGCACGAAGATAGAGTTCGACTCTGGAGACGGCTTGATAGACGGTTTGAGGAGGCGCTGGAGGGAGACACCGGTTGGTATGGCCTGTCGGGTGGAGCCGATCCGTGCCAGGGCATCTTCTTGGTCGTTGTCGGCCCGTGGTAGGTGAAGGAACTCGCACCCTTCAAAGTATCCACTAATCTGCTAGACGAGGAATCGATAGCTCGCCATGTTTGCATCCTTGGCGTCCTAGTCGCCAGACGGCTGCTGAACCACCAAGTCCGAGTCGCCATAACATAGGATCCGGCGTATGCCGAGCTCTTTGGCTAGCCGGAGCCCGTGTATGAGCGCCTCGTACTCAGCCACGTTGTTGGAGGCGGCAAAGTGGATTTGCAGCGTGTATCTGAGATTGTCGCCTTTGGGAGAGGTGAGGACGATGCCGGCTCCCAAGCCGGTGCGCATCTTGGACCCGTCGAAGTGCATCCGCCAATGAGTAGAGTCTGGAGCCGGCGGTAGGTACTGGGTCTCGGCCCAGTCGACAAGGAAGCCGGCCAACGCTTGGGACTTAATGGCGGTGCAGGGCTGGTAGAAGATTGTGTAAGGAGCCAGCACAATGGCCCACTTAGCCACTCGGCCGGATGCATCCCGGCTGCCTATGATCTCGGCAAGCGGGGCGGTGCATACGACCATGAGGGGATGCTCTTGAACGTAGGGCTTCAGCTTCTTGGCGGCGAAGTACACTCCATAGCACATCTTCTGGTAGTGTGGGTAGTTTTGCTTTGAGCTGGATAGTACTTCTCTTAGATAATATACCGGCCTCTGGACTAGCTGGGCTCGGCCTTCCTCTGGGCGCTGGACCACGACAACTGTACTGACCACTCGGCTAGTTGCAGCAATGTAGAGGAGCATGGGCTCCTTCTCAGTCGGCGCTGCCAGGACAGGTGGAGTGGTCAGCATCTTCTTCAACTCATGGAAGACTTGGTCTGCTTGGTCATTCCACTCGAAATGAGTGGATTTCTTCATGAGTCGATACAGGGGGAGAGTCTTCTCTCCTAGCCAGCTGATAAAGCGGTTTAGGGAGGCCAGGCACCCGGTGAACTTCTGAACGTCTCACAGCTTGGTGGGAATCTCCATTCTCTCAATGGCCTTGATCTTCACAGGGTTGCACTTAATGCCGCGTTCGGAGACCAGAAAGCCTAGAAGCTGGCCGGCTGGTACTCCGAACACGCATTTCTCGGGGTTGAGCTTGATCTGGAATCGGCGCAAATTGGCAAATGTTTCTTTGAGGTCTTACAGCAGGGTGCCGCGCTTTTCTGTCTTCACCACAATGTCGTCTACGTAGACGTGGGCATTTCTGCCGAGTTGCTTGAGGAGGCATTTCTGCATGCAACGCTGAAAAGTGGCACCGGCATTCCTCAAGCCGAATGTCATAGTCAGGTAACAGAAAGCTCCGAATGGTGTGATGAAGGCGGTCTTCAGGCGGTCTGCTGGGTCCAACTTTATCTGGTGATATCCTAAGTAGGCATCCAGAAAACTCAACAGCTCGCATCCGGCTGTGGAGTCTATTACTTGATCAATCCTTGGCAAAGCAAACGGATCTTTGGGGCAGGCATTGTTGAGGCTAGTGTAGTCTATACACATACGCCACTTGTTATTCTTCTTCAACACCAAGACTGGGTTGGCAAGCCACTCTGGAAAAAACACTTCCATAATAAAGCCGGCGGCAAGGAGCCGGGCTATCTCTTCTCCTACGATTCCTCTCTTCTCTTCTGACAGTCTGCGGAGGGGCTGCTTGACAGGCTTCGCGTCCGCTCGGACGTGTAATTTGTGCTCGGAGAAATCCTTCGGAACACCCGGCATGTCCTTTGGGGACCATGAAAAGATGTCTCGATTCTCACGGAGGAAGTCGACGAGCTCGCCTTCCTATTTACTGTCCAGGTTTGCACCAATGACTGCAAACCTCTCCGGGTTCTCCGGGTCCAGAGGTATCTTCTTCGTCTCCTTGGCCGGCTGGAAGGAGCCCTGTGCATCATATTCCTTGGGGTTGGGGGACAAGGCCGGCTGCTTGCCGGCCATGGCCACAACTCGATCTAGCATCTTCTTCTCTTCTGCCACTACGAGGGACTCGGCCAGTCGGCTGCTGGCTGCAGCGCACTCGATGGACTTCTTGTAGTCGCCGGCCACTGTGATGATCCCCTTTGAGCTCGGCATCTTCATCTTCAGGTAGGCGTAGTGGGGCACAGCCATGAACTTGGCTAGAGCAGGTCGGCCGAGCAAAGCGTGGTAGGGGCTTTCCAGATCCACTACCTCGAACCAGATCGCTTCTCGGCGGAAGTGATCCTTGTCTCCGAAGAGAACATCCATCTTGATCTTGCCGATTGGGGAACAGGACAGGCCGGGTACGATGCCATGGAAAACGGTCCGGCTCGGCATGAGCTGCTTCGTCTTGAGGTTCAGCTTCTCCATGGTGTCACGGTACAGTATGTTGATACTGCTTCCGCCATCGATTAGAACGCGGGAGAATCGGGCAGCCCGCCTCTCTGTTGCGAGGGTGACATCCAACACAAATGCGTAGGAGCCAGGGGATGGCATCACCTCTGGGTGATCGGCCCGGCTCCAGTTGATAGGCCTTTCGGACCAATGCATGAACTCGGGGTTGCTGGAGGCGACTGCGTTGACCTCTTGGTGCTGTCGGCGCCGGCTGCGCTTGTCTTCAACCTGGCTCATGAAGACGACGTAGGCGGCGTGCTCATCAGGGAACTCATCTTGAATGGCTCCGACTGCTGGTCGAGCAGCCGGCTGCTGGGGGGCTGGAGGCGGCGGGCCGGGAGGCGGAGGCGGCACCAGCCCCTCGCCCTTGGAGATCCGTGTGAGCCAGTGGCACTTTTGGGTCGTGTGGTTGGACGGCTTCGCGCCGATGTGGAACTTGCAGGGGGCATTGAGAGTCTGCTCGTAGGAGAAGGCCGGCTGCCAAGCCGGCCTGCCGCCCTTCTTCTTGGGAGCGGGCCGTTCTTCGGGCTGCTCATCTTCGACTGTAGCCACCTGCGGACTGGTGGAAGGCGGCATAGGGGCCTTGCGCTTGTGGTCGTTCTGGTAGGGGCGCCGATTGGAGTCGCCAGCTGGCGTCTTAGGAGCCGGAACGAGCACCTTCCCAGAGGCGCCCACTCGGAGCTCGGTCTTCATCGAGGAGTCAAGTGTGGCGTACTTGTCTGCAATGACCAGCAGCTTGTCGAGGGTAGCCGTCTCATCGCAGAGGAGTCGGTGCTTGAGGAGGGTGCCTTCTCGGCACCCGGCGGTGAAGTATTCGATGGCCTGCACCTCGTGCACCCCCTCGCAGGAGTTGCGGAGCTCGGCCCACCGCGTGAGGTAGTCGCGGGTCGACTCGTCGGGCCCTTGGACGCATAGGGAGAGCTGGCAGGGCTTGGGAGGCCGCTTGTACGTGCTGGTGAAGTTGCGGACAAAGACTTCCGTGAAGTCCAGCCAGCTGTTCACGCTGTAGGGCTTGAGGCTATTGAGCCAGGTGCGTGCCGTGCCTTGCAGCATGAGGGGGCGTACTTCACGGCTACGCGCCTGTTGCCGTTCGCTATACTGACAGCGGTGGAGTAGTCGATGATCCAATCTTCCGGCTTCACGAAGCCGTTGTACTTGGGCGTGTCTCTGGGGAGCGAAAACCCTTTGGGGAAGGGCTCGTCGCGGATGCGGGGGCCAAAGCATGGCGGGCCGACATCGTCTTCTTCTTCTAGCGCCAGGGATCGAGCTAGGCGGTCGATCCGGTGGCGGCCGTCGTTCTCGCTCACTCCTTTGCAGAGGCCTAGTCGGCCACCGAGAGTCGGATGTGTGACAGGCGGCGGGGTGGGATATCCCCCCCCCCCCGAGGCGGAGGAGGAGGCGGATTGCCTCGGCGCTCCACTGCTCGAGGGCGGCCTTCCGCATCGCGCTCGATGGTGAGCCGAGTCCGGCTGCGGCTAGCAGTCAGCTCCTTGTCTTTCCTCGCGCGGGCGCCGCTCGCAGTCGGCGACCGGGATGTCGCGGCGTGCTCTCGGCATGGGGGAGGACTCTCAGCGCGGGCGCCGGCTTCATGCCGTTCTGCGGCCGCGTCGATCAGCTGCTGGATGCGCCTTATCATGTAGGGGAGCTCATCAGCCCCCAGCCCATTTAGCTCTTCAGCAGCTGCCTGAGCGGCTCGCAGATTCTCGAGCGGTGTGGCGTAGTCGAGGCGGTCTGCCCCCAGCATGCTGGCGATGGCCGCGCCGCGCTTCTTGACGAGGCCGGCTCGGCTCGGCCCGCCATGAGGCGGCGCGGTCAACTTCGCGCTGGTGAGCCTCGGTGAGGCGTCTCATGGAGGCTATCTTCTGGCCCTCCGCGATGAGGGCAAGGCGGCGTGCCTCCAGGGTCTCGGTGTCGGCGTCAGCCGGGATGGGAAAGACAAGTCATGTATCGCCGCTTGTAGGGCGTCGTGGGCGTTCTCGCCCGAGTCGGCGACGTGGTTGATGACCAGCACCTCAGTGACAGCGCTGCTGCCGTTGTCAGCTCGGGGGAGAGGGTCGTCGAAGACTACCACGTCGCAGGGGTAGGCGTCGAGCGATGCCGTGTCGGAGTCGACAAGCATCGGGTCGGTGGAGCCGACCGACTCCAAGTCTACAGCAAGCTCACTGGATACATGAAGTTGGTCGAGGAGGCTGACGAGGCGACTCTCGGGGTAGTCCGTGCCCGCGTCGGACGCGGGCTCGTCGGAGATGTGAGCCTCGCCAAGAAGATCGGCGAGGCAGCTCGCTGCGCAGGCGTCGTCAACGCCTTGCAGCGCGTCAGGGCAAGCGCCATCGGGTGCAGTAGGCTGGCTGCGCTCGCGGGGGAGGAAAAGGGTTCCCGTCCAGAAAAGGTCTCCGGACGACGGTGCACCTGGCCCCACGGTGGGCGCCAAATGTCGGGCGGTAGGTGCGACATATGCCAACAGGTGGCTTATCATTGTGGGAGCCAGTAAGACGTCGCCGGTGCCTGGAAACGGGATGAGGCGAAGACATGCACGCCGGCGGATCTTACCCAGGTTCGGGGCTCTCCGTGGAGATAATACCCCTAGTCCTTCTCTGCGGGGTCTCCGCATGATCACTAGATCAATATAAGTAGCTACAAGTGCTCCTTGAGCTGTCTGGCTAGAGGAAGAAGAAGGGCAAGGCTAGCTCTCCCTTTCTCTCTATGTGGTGTCTGAAACTCCGTCAGATCAACCCTTTGCATGGGTGCCTAGGGGGGTTTATATAGGCCTACCCCCAGGGGTACAACGGTAATCCGGCTGGGCGCGGGTCCCGGCCGTCAGTGTCTATGCTCGCCGGCTTCTCCGCCGGTCATTGGGGCCCGCCGACTAGTGGGTCCCGCCAGCTGCCGGCTTCTTGGCCGGCAGGCCGGCCCCACCGCTTGGGGGATTTGTCGGCGGCTGGTTACTGTTGCCTCACCTCTGATGATGAGGGCTTTGTCGAGGTAAGGGTGGCTACAGTGTCGCCGCCTTGCGAGCTCTCACTGTAGCCTTACCTCGTCTTGTCTTCTTAATGAGGCACATGTTTCGAGGGAGGGAGGTAGCCGGCCACACCCCTGGCCGACTAGAGGAGGCCAGGCCGCCTTCGGATGTCTCTCTGGCAAAAGGGGCCCGCCGTCTGCGGGCCGTACTGGCACCTGTCGTGGGTGACATCAAGGCCAACATGGCTACAGTGCCGCGCCGGACAAGGGATGGCTGGCCCGTACGGCGCCCTGTGGCCATGCCTGTCCCGGGATTCGGGGGTAATGGGCGGTACTGTGGCCACGCCCCATCCTATCGCCGTTACGTGGGTACAGTCTTAGTAAGTGCAGTCTTGGCCGGCTCATGGGAGCCGGCTTTCTTCAGGGCCGGCTTCTGGGAGTCGGTCCTCTTGGGGCCGGCTTCCTAGAGTCGGCTATCTCGTATCTTCCTTGGGGGAGGTTTATAAGGTAGGGTCGCCTTCTGGGAGTCGGCCCTGGGACTGCCGGTCGGGGGAAGGCAGCCCTATGCTTTGTATGCGTGAAGGCTTGAATGGCTTGATAATTCTTCAAAGAGCCAGGGGGTCGGTTAGGCTACCCGTGGCCATTTACTCTGACACTCTGCGAAGGGCCTTTCTTTTACTTTATGCAATTTTTATTTTTGAATTTGAGTCTTCATCTTCTCTTATAAAAGCACCAATAAGGAGGCAATATGATCGTACTTGAGTATTGGGTATAGTTAATATGCGAGTGTGTTTCATAAATGGATCGATGATTGAGCATGATGGGCTAGGGATAACTTATTTTAGCGTTGATATTTTGAAAGACATGGTTGCTTGTTGATATGCTTGAGTATTTAAATTATCATGTCAAAACTAGACTATTGCTTTGAATCACATAAAAGTCCAAATGTCCATGCTATAAAGAAAAGAATATGATATGACATGTTAGGCAGCATTCCACATCAAAAATTCTGTTTTTATCACTTACCTACTCGAGGACGAGTAGGAGTTAAGCTTGGGGATGCTGATACGTCTCCAACGTATCTATAATTTCTGATTGTTCCATGCTGTTATATTATCAATCTTGGATGTTTTTTAACCATTTTATAGTCATTTTATATCATTTTTTGGTACTAACCTATTGACATAGTGCCAAGTGTCAGTTGCTGTTTTCTGCATGTTTTTTACATCACAAGAAATCAATACCAAACGGACTCCAAATGCAACAAAACTTTACGGAGATTTTTTATGGACCAGAAGACACCCAATGGGCCAAGGTTGCGCCTGGGGAGTGCTCCAAGGGGAGCACAACCCACCAGGGCGCGCCCTGGTGGGTTGTGCCCACCTCGGGTGCCCCCCAGACCGCCTCTTTGCTCTATAAATACCCCAATATTCCAGAAACCCTAGGGGAGTTGACAAAAAACAATTCCAGCCGCCGCAGAGTCCAGAACCACCAGATCCAATCTAGACACCATCACGGAGGGGTTTACCACTTCCATTGGTGCCTCTCCGATGATACGTGAGTAGTTCTTTGTAGGCCTTCGGGTCCGTAGTTAGTAGCTAGATGGCTTCCTCTCTCTCGCTGGATTCTCAATACAATGGTCTCTTGGAGATCCATATGATGTAACTCTTTTTGCGGTGTGTTTGTTGGGATCCGATGAACTTTGAGTTTATGATCAGATCTATCTTTTTATATCCATGAAAGTTATTTGAGTTTCTTTGATCTCTTATATGCATGATTGCTTATAGCCTCGTATTTCTTCTCCGATATTTGGGTTTTGTTTGGCCAACTTGATCTATTTATCTTGCAACGGGAAGAGGTGCTTTGTAGTGGGTTCGATCTTACAGTGCTTGATCCAAGTGACAGAAGGGGAACCGACACGTATGTATAGTTGCTACTAAGGATAAAACGATGGGGTCTATCTCTACATAGATATATCTTGTCTACATCATGTCATCGTTCTTATTGCATTACTCCGTTGTCTCATGAACTTAATACTGCATGCTGGATAGCGGTCGATGTCTGGAGTAATAGTAGTAGATGCAGGCAGGAGTCGGTCTACTAATCTTGGACGTGATGCCTATATAATGATCATTGCCTGGATATCGTCATGATTATTTGAAGTTCTATCAATTTCCCAAAAATAATTTGTTCACCCACCGTTTGCTATTTTTCTCGAGAGAACCACTAGTGAAACCTACGGCCCCCGGGTCTCTTTCTCATATTATTTGCCTTTGCGATTCTATTTTCCTTTGCTTTTATTTTCAGCTCTATTAAATTAAAAATACAAAAATACCTTGCTGCAATTTATTCTTATTTATTTTGTTGGCGTGCGATCTATCAATCTACTACAATTTTATTCACGTTTGTTTGCCTATCTTGGGGCGCCGCTACCCGAAAGGGATTGACAACCCCTTTTACATGTCGGGTTGCGAGTATTTGTTATTTGTGTGCAGGTGTTGTTTACGTTGTGTTGCTTGGTTCTCCTACTGGTTCGATAACCTTGGTTTCATATACCTCCCGCCGCTGTGCTGCATCATCCCTTCCTCTTTGGGGAAATACCGACGTAGCTTCAAGCCGGTATCACTACTCTAGCTAATTGCTCCCACTTTCAATATGTATCCAGATTGTGACTCAGAGTCATCCGGATCGGTGTAAAAGCTTGCATCGATGTAACTCTTTACGATGAACTCTTTATCACCTCCATAACCAAGAAACATTTCCTAAGTCCTCTTAGGTAACTAAGGATAACTTTGACTGTTGTCCAGTGATCCACTCCTGGATCACTATCGTACCCCCTTGCCAAACTCATGGCAAGGTACACAATAGATCTGGTACATAGCATAGCATACTTTATAGAACCTATGGCTGAGGCATAGGGAATGACTTTCATTCTCTTTTTCTATTTTCTGCCGTGGTTGGGTTTTGAGTCTTACTCAACATTACACCTTGCAATACAGGCAAGAACTCCTTCTTTGACTGTTCCATTTTGAACTACTTCAAAATCTTGTCAAGGTATGTACTCATTGAAAAAACTTAGCAAGCGTCTTGATCTATCTCTATAGATCTTGATGTCCAATATGTAAGCAGCTTCACTGAGGTCTTTCTTTGAAAAAACTCCTTTCAAATACTCCTTTATGCATTCCAGAAAATTTTACATCATTTCCAATCAACATTATGTCATTCACATATACTTGTCAGAAAGGCTGTAGTGCTCCCACTCACTTTCTAGTAAATACAGGCTTCACCGCAAGTCTGTATAAAACTATATGCTTTGATCAACTCAGCAAAGCATATATTCCAACTCCGAGATGCTTGCACCAGTCCATAGATGGATTGCTGGAGCTTGCACATTTTGTTAGCACCTTTAGGATTGACAAAACCTTCTGGTTGCATCATATACAACTCTTCTTTAATAATTCCATTAACGAATGCAGTTTTGTTATCCATTTGACAGATTTCATAAAATGCGGCAATCGCTAACATGATTCGGACAGATTTAAGAATCGCTGCGAGTGAGAAAATCTTATCATAGTCAACACCTTGAACTTGTCGAAAACCTTTCGTGACAATTCAAGCTTTGTAGATAGTAATACTACCATCAGTGTCCATCTTCCTCTTGAAGATCCATTTATTCTCAATGGTTTGCCGATCATCGGGCAAGTCCACCAAAGTCCACACTTTGTCCTTATATATGGATCCTATCTCAGATTTCATGGCCTCAAGCCATTTTGCGGAATCTGGGCTCATTATCGCTTCCTCATAGTTTGTAGGTTCGTCATGGTCTAGTAACATGACTTCCAGAACGGGATTACCGTACCACTTTCGTGCCGAACGTGCTCTGGTTGACCTACGAAGTTTGGTAGTAACTTGATCTGAAGTTTCATGATCATCATCATTAGCTTCCTCACTAATTGGTGTAGGCATCATTGGAACTGATTTCTGTGATGAACTACTTTCCAATTCAAGAGTAGGTACAATTACCTCATCAAGTTCTACTTTCCTCCCACTCACTTCTTTCAAGAGAAACTCCTTCTCTAGAAAGGATCCATTCTTAGCAACGAATATTTTGCCTTCGGATCTGTGATAGAAGGTGTACCCAACAGTCTTCTTTGGGTATCCTATGAAGATGCATTTCTCCGATTTGGGTTCGAGCTTATCAGTTTGATGCTTTTTCACATAAGCATCACAGCACCAAATTTTAAGAAACGACGGCTTAGGTTTCTTGCCAAACCACAGTTCATACGGTGTCGTCTCAACGGATTTAGATGGTGCCCTATTTAACGTGAATGCATGTGTCTCTAATGCATAACCCCAAAACAAGAGTGGTAAATCAGTAAGAGACATCATAGATCGCACCATATCTAATAAAGTACGGTTACGACGTTCGGACACACCATTACGCTGTGGTGTTCCAGGTGGCGTGAGTTGCGAAACTATTCCACATTGTTTCAAATGAAGACCAAACTCATAACTCAAATATTCACCTCCACAATCAGATCGTAGAAACTTTATTTTCTTGTTATGATGATTTTCCACTTCACTCTGAAATTCTTTGAACTTTTCAAATGTTTCAGATTTATGTTTCATCAAGTAGATATACCCATATCTGCTCAAATCATCTGTGAAGGTTAGAAAATAACGATACCCGTCGCGAGCCTCAACACTCATCGGACCGTATACATCGGTATGTATTATTTCCAATAATTAAATAGCTCGCTCCATTATTCCGGACAACGGAGTTTTAGTCATCTTCCCATGAGGCATGGTTCGCAAGTATCAAAAGATTCATAATCAAGTGATTCCAAAAATCCATCTGCATGGAGTTTCTTCATGCGCTTTACACCAATATGACCTAAAAGGCAGTGCCACAAGTATGTTGCACTATCATTATTAACTTTGCATCTTTTGGCATCAATATTATGAATATGGGTATCACTATGATCGAGATTCAATAAACCATTCACATTGGGTGTATGACCATAGAAGGTTTTATTCATGTAAACAGAATAACAATTATTCTCTAACATAAATGAATAACCGTATTGCAATAAACATGATATAATCATATTCATGCTCAACGCAAACACCAAATAACATTTATCTAGGTTCAACACTAATCCCGAAGGTAGAGGGAGTGTGCGATGGTGATCATATCAACCTTGGAATCATTTCCAACACACATCGTCACCTCGCTTTTGAAGGAAATATGCCCTAGAGGTAATAATAAAATTATTATTTATTTCCTTATTTCATGATAAATGTTTATTATTCATGCTAGAATTGTATTAACCGAAAACTTAGTACATGTGTGAATACATAGACAAATAGAGTGTCACTATGCCTCTACTTGACTAGCTCGTTGATCAAAGATGGTTGAGTTTCCTAGCCATAGACATGAGTTGTCATTTGATTAATGGAATCACATCATTAGGAGAATGATGTGATTGACTTGACCCATTTCATTAGCTTAGCACTTGATTGTTTAAGTTTACTGCTATTGCTTTCTCCATGACTTGTACATGTTCCTATGACTATGAGATTATGCAACTCCCGAATACCGGAGGAACACTTTGTGTGCTACCAAACGTCACAACGTAACTGGGTGATTATAAAGGTGCTCTACAGGTGTCTCCGATGGTGTTCGTTGAGTTGGCATAGATCGAGAATAGGATTTGTCACTCCGATTGTCGGAGAGGTATCTCTGGGCCCTCTCGGTAATGCACATCACTATAAGCCTTGCAAGCAATGTGACAAATGAGTTAGTTGCGGGATGATGCATTACGGAACGAGTAAAGAGACTTGCCAGTAACGAGATTGAGCTAGGTATTGAGATAGCGACGATCGAATCTCGGGCAAGTAACGTACCGATGACAAAAGGAACAACGTATGTTGTTATGCGGTTTGACCGATAAAGATCTTCGTAGAATATGTAGGAACCAATATGAGCATCCAGGTTCCACCATTGGTTATTGACCGGAGACGTGTCTCGGTCATGTCTACATAGTTCTCGAACCCGTAGGGTCCGCACGCTTAAAGTTTTGTGACGATCGGTATTATGAGTTTTTGTGTTTTGATGTACCGAAGGTAGTTCGGAGTCCCGGATATGATCACGGACATGATGAGAAGTCTCGAAATGGTCGAGACGTAAAGATTGATATATTGGACGAATATGTTCGGGCACCAGAAGTGTTTCGGGAGGTTTCGGACATATACCGGAGTACCGGGGGGTTATCGGAACCCCTCGGGGAGTATATTGGGCCTAATGGGCCCTAGTGGGAGAAGAGGAGGGGCGGCCAGGGCAGCCACGCGCCCCCTCCCCCTCTGGACAAGGAGGGGGGCGGCGCCCCCCTTTCGTTCTCTCCTTCTCTCCCTTCCTTCTCCTCTCCTACTCCTACTTGGAAAGGGGGAGTCCTACTCCCGGTGGGAGTAGGACTCCTCATGGGGCGCACCATAGGAGGCCGGCCCCCTCCCCCTCCTCCACTCCTTTATATACGGGGAGGGGGCACCCCTTGGAGACACAACAATTGATCATTGATCTCTTAGCCATGTGTGGTGCCCCCCTCCACCATAATCCACCTCGGTAATATCGTAGCGGTGCTTAGGGGAAGCCCCGCGTCGGTAGCATCATCATCACCGTCACCACGCCGTCGTGCTGACGAAGCTCTACCCCGAAGCTCTACTGGATCATGAGTTTGCGGGACGTCACCGAGCTGAACGTGTGCTGAACGCGGAGGTGCCGTACATTCGGTACTATGGATCGGTCGATCGTGAAGAAGTACGACTACATCAACCGCGTTGTTACAACGCTTGCGCTTATGGTCTACGAGGGTACGTAGACGAGACACTCCCCTCTTGTTGCTATACATCACCATGATCTTGCGTGTGCGTAGGATTTTTTTTGAAATTACTACGTTCCCCAACAGTGGCATCGGAGTCAGGTTTATGCGTAGATGTTATATGCACGAGTAGAACACAAGTGAGTTGTGGGCGATACAAGTCATACTGCTTACCAGCATGTCATACTTTGGTTCGGCGGTATTGTTGGATGAAGCGGCCCGGACCGACATTATGCGTACGCTTACGCGAGACTGGTTCTACCGACGTGCTTTGCACACAGGTGGCTGGTGATGTCTACTACACAACCTTCTTCTTGTAGACGTTGTTGGGCCTCCAAGTGCAGAGGTTTGTAGGACAGTAGCAAATTTCCCTCAAGTGGATGACCTAATGTTTATCATCCGTGGGAGGCATGGGTTGAAGATGGTCTCTCTCCCCTGCAACCAAATAACAAAGAGTCTCTTGTGTCCCCAACACACCCAATACAATGGTAAATTGTATAGGTGCACTAGGTCGGCGAAGAGATGGTGATAAAAGTGCAATATGGAGGGTAGATATGAGTATTTGTAATCTGAAAATATAAAAACAGCAAGGTAACTGATGATAAAAGTGAGCACAAACGGTATTGCAATGCTAGGAAATAAGGCCTAGGGTTCATACTTTCACTAGTGCAAGTTCTCTCAACAATAATAACATAATTGGATCATATAACTATCCCTCAACATGCAACGAAGAGTCACTCCAAAGTCACTAATAGCGGAGAACAAACGAAGATATTATGGTAGGGTATGAAACCACCTCAAGTTATCCTTTCTGATCGATCTATTATAGAGTTCATACTAGAATAACACCTTAAGACACATATCAACCAAAACCCTAATGTAACCTAGATACTCCATTGTGACCTCAAGTATCCGTGGGTATGATTATACGATATGCATCACACAATCTTAGATTCATCTATTCAAACCAACACAAAGTACTTCAAAGAGTGCCCCAAAGTTTCTACCGGAGATTCAAGACAAAAACGTGTGCCAACCCCTATGCATAAGTTCACAAGGTCACTGAACCCGAAAGTTGATCACCAAGACATACATCAAGTGTTCTCAAATCCTTAAAGACTCAATCCGATAAGATAACTTCAAAGGGAAAACTCAATCCATTACAAGAGAGTAGAGGGGGAGAAACATCATAAGATCCAACTATAATAGCAAAGCTCGCGATACATCAAGATTGTGCCACCTCAAGAATACGAGAGAGAGAGAGATCAAACACATAGCTACTGGTACATACCCTCAGCCCCGAGGGTGAACTACTTCCTCCTCGTCATGGAGAGCGCCGGGATGATGATGATGGCCACCGGAGAGGGATTCCCCCTCCGGCAGGGTGCCGGAATAGGGCCCCGATTGGTTTTAGGTGGCTACAGAGGCTTGCGGCGGCGGAACTCCCGATTTAGGTTTCTTTCTAGATGTTTCAGTATATATAAGAGGTTTTGGCGTCGAGAACAAGTCAGGGGGGTCTACGGGCTATCCACGAGGCAGGGAGGCGCGCCCAGGGGGGTGGGCACGCCCCCCACCCTCGTGGGCAGCCCAGGACTCTTCTGGCCCAACTCTTTTACTCTATGGCCTTCTTCTGGTCCAAAAATAAGTTCCGTGAAGTTTCAGGTCAATTGGACTCCGTTTGATTTTCCTTTTCTGCGATACTCAAAAACAAGGGGAAAACAGAAACTGGCACTGGGCTCTAGGTTAATAGGTTAGTCCCAAAAATCATATAAAATAGCATATAAATGCATATATAACATCCAAGGTTGATAATATAATAGCATGGAACAATCAAAAATTATAGATACGTTGGAGATGTATCAGCTGGCGGGTGTCAGTTTCTCCCACTTTAGTTGAATCGAGTGTGACTACGCCCGGTCCTTGTTGAAGGTTAAAACAACACTAACTTTACGAAATATCGTTGTGGTTTTGATGCGTAGGTAAGAACGGTTCTTGCTCAGCCCGTAGCAGCCACGTAAAACTTGCAACAACAAAGTAGAGGACATCTAACTTGTTTTTGCAGGGCATGTTGTGATGTGATATGGTCAAGGCATGATGCTATATTTTATTGTATCAGATGATCATGTTTTGTAATGGAGTTATCGGCAACTGGCAGGAGCCATATGGTTGTCGCTTTATTATATGCAATGCAGTCGCCTGTAATTGCTTTACTTTATCACTAAGCGGTAGCGATAGTCGTAGAAGCAATAGTTGGCGAGACGACAACGATGCTACGATGGAGATCAAGGTGTTGCGCCGATGACGATGGTGATCATGACGGTGCTTTGAAGATGGTGATCAAAGGCACAAGATGATGATGGCCATATCATATCACTTATATTGATTGCATGTGATGTTTATCCTTTATGCATCTTATTCTGCTTTGATTGACGGTAGCATTATAAGATGATCTCTCACTAAAAATTTCAAGGTACAAGTGTTCTCCCTGAGTATGCACCGTTGCCAAAGTTCGTCGTGCCGAGACACCACGTGATGATCGGGTGTGACAAGCTCAACGTTCTTATACAACGGGTGCAAGCCAGTTTTGCACACGCAGAATACACGGGTTAAACTTGACGAGCCTAGCATATGCAGATATGGCCTCGGAACACTGAGACCAAAAGGTCGAGCGTGAATCATATAGTAGATATGATCAACATAGTGATGTTCACCATTGAAAACTACTCCATTTCACGTGATGATCGGTCATGGTTTAGTTGATTTGGATCACGTGATCACTTAGATGATTAGAGGGATGTCTATCTAAGTGGGAGTTCTTAAGTAATATGATTAACTGAACTTTAATTTACCATGAACTTAGTCCTGGTAGTATTAGCATATCTATGTTGTAGATCAATAGCTCGCGTTTAACTCCCCTGTTTTATTTGTGATATGTTCCTAGAGAAAACTAAGTTGAAAAATGTTAGTAGCAATGATGCGGATTGGATCCGTGATCTGAGGATTATCCTCATTGCTGCACAGAAGAATTATGTCCTTCATGCACCGCTAGGTGACAGACCGATTGCAGGAGCAGATGCAGACGTTATGAACGTTTGGCAAGCTCTATATGATGACTACTTGATAGTTTAGTGCACCATGCTTTACGGCTTAGAATCGGGGCTTCAAAGACGTTTTGAACGCCACGGAGCATATGAGATGTTCCAAGAGTTGAAATTAGTATTTCAGACTCATGCCCATGTCGAAAGGTATGAGACCTTTGACAAGCACTTTGCCTACAAGATGGAGGAGAATTACTCAGCTAGTGAGCATGTGCTCAGAATGTCTGAGTACTACAATCACTTGAATCAAGTGGGAGTTAATCTTCCAAATAAGATAGTGATTGACAGAGTTCTCTAGTCACTATCACCAAGTTACTAGAACTTCGTGATGAACTATAATATGCAAGGGATAACGGAAACGATTCCCAAGCTCTTCGTGATGCTGAAATCGACGAAGGTAGAAATCATGAAAAGCATCAAGTATTGATGGTTGACAAGATCACTAGTTTCAAGAAAAGGGCAAAGGGAAGAAGCGGAACTTCAAGAAGAACGGCAAGCAAGTTGCCGCTCAAGTGAAGAAGCCCAAGTCTGGACCTAAGCCTGAGACTAAGTGCATCTACTGCAAAGGGACTGGTCACTGGAAGCAGAACTGCCCCAAGTATTTGGCGGATAAGAAGGATGGCAAAGTGAACAAAGGTATATTTGATATACATGTTATTGATGTGTACTTTACTAGTGTTTATAGCAACCCCTCATTATTTGATACTAGTTCAGTTGCTAAGATTAGTAACTTGAAACGGGAGTTGCAGAATAAACAGAGACTAGTTAAGGGTGAAGTGATGATGTGTGTTGGAAGTGGTTCCAAGATTGATATGATCATCGTCGCACACTCCCTATACTTTCGGGATTAGTGTTGAACCTAAATAAATGTTATTTGGTGTTTGCGTTAAGCATGAATATTATTTGATCATGTTTATTGAAATACGGTTATTCATTTAAGTTAGAGAATAATTGTTGTTCTGTTTACATGAATAAAACCTTCTATGGTCATACACCCAATGAAAATGGTTTGTTGGATCTCGATCATAGTGATACACATATTCATAATATTGAAGCCAAAAGATGCAAAGTTAATAATGATAGTGCAACTTATTTGTGGCACTGCCATTTAGGTCATATTGGTGTAAAGCGCATGAAGAAACTCCATGCTGATGGGATTTTGGAATCACTTGATTATGAATCACTTGATGCTTGCGAACCATGCCTTATGGGTGAAGGAAATATGCCCTAGAGGCAATAATAAAGTATTATTTATTTCCTTATATCATGATAAATGTTTATTATTCATGCTAGAATTGTATTAACCGGAAACATAATACATGTGTGAATACATAGACAAACAGAGTGTCACTAGTATGCCTCTACTTGACTAGCTCGTTAATCAAAGATGGTTATGTTTCCTAGCCATAGACATGAGTTGTCATTTGATTAACGGGATCACCTCATTAGGAGAATGACGTGATTGACTTGACCCATTCCGTTAGCTTAGCACTCGATCGTTTAGTATGTTGCTATTGCTTTCTTCATGACTTATACATGTTCCTATGACTATGAGATTATGCAACTCCCGTTTACCGGAGGAACACTTTGTGTGCTACCAAACGTCACAACGTAACTGGGTGATTATAAAGGTGCTCTACAGGTGTCTCCAAAGGTACTTGTTGGGTTGGCGTATTTCGAGATTAGGATTTGTCACTCCGATTGTCAGAGAGGTATCTCTGGGCCCACTCGATAATGCACATCACTATAAGCCTTGCAAGCATTGTAACTAATGAGTTAGTTGCGGGATGATGTATTACGGAACGAGTAAAGAGACTTGCCGGTAACAAGATTGAACTAGGTATCGAGATACCGACGATCGAATCTCGGGCAAGTAACATACCGATGACAAAGGGAACAACGTATGTTGTTATGCGGTCTGACCGATAAAGATCTTCGTAGAATATGTGGGAACCAATATCAGCATCTAGGTTCCGCTATTGGTTATTGACCGGAGAGGTGTCTCGGTCATGTCTACATAGTTCTCGAACCCGTAGGGTCCGCACGCTTAACGTTACGATGACAGTTATATTATGAGTTTATATGTTTTGATGTACCGAAGGCTGTTCGGAGTCCCGGATGTGATCACGGACATGACGAGGAGTCTCGAAATGGTCGAGACATAAAGATTGATATATTGGAAGCCTATGTTTGGACATCGGAAGTGTTCCGGGTGAAATCGGGATTTTTCCGGAGTACCGGGAGGTTACCGGAACCCCCCGGGTAACTTAATGGGCCTTATTGGGCCTAGGTGGAAGAGAGGAGAGGAGGCTAGGGCAGGGCCGCGCCCCCCTTCCCCCCCAGTCCGAATAGGACAAGGAGAGGGGGGCGGCGCCCCCCTTCCTTCCTCCCCTCCACTTCTTCCCCCCTTCCTCTCCTAGTCCAACATGAAAAGGGGGGGAGTCCTACTCCCGGTAGGAGTAGGACTCCTCCTGGCGCGCCTCTACCTCCTTGGCCGGCGGCCTCCCCCTTGCACCTTTATATACGGGGGCAGGGGGGCACCTCTAGACACACAATTGATCAACGATCTTTTAGCCGTGTGCGGTGCCCCCCTCCACCATATTACACCTTGATAATATCGTAGCGGAGCTTAGGCGAAGCCCTGTGTCGGTAGAACATCATCATCGTCACCACGCCGTCGTGCTGACGAAACTCTCCCTCAACACTCGGCTGGATCGGAGTTCGAGGGACATCATCGAGCTGAACGTGTGCTGAACTCGGAGGTGTCGTGCGTTCGGTACTTGATCGGTCGGATCGTGAAGACGTACGACTACATCAACCGCATTGTGTTAATGCTTCCGCTATCGGTCTACGAGGGTACGTGGACAACACTCTCCCCTCTGGTCACTGGAAGCAGACTGGTCACTGGAAGCGGAACTGCCCCAAGTATTTGGCGAATAAGAAGGATGGCAAGGTTAACAAAGGTATATGTGATATACATGTTATTGATGTGTACCTTACTAATGCTCGCAGTAGCACCTGGGTATTTGATACTGGTTCTGTTGCTAATATTTGCAACTCGAAACAGGGGCTACGGATTAAGCGAAGATTGGCTAAGGACGAGGTGACGATGCGCGTGGGAAATGGTTCCAAAGTCGATGTGATCGCGGTCGGCACGCTACCTCTACATCTACCTTCGGGATTAGTTTTAGACCTAAATAATTGTTATTTGGTGCCAGCGTTAAGCATGAACATTATATCTGGATCTTGTTTGATGCGAGACGGTTATTCATTTAAATCAGAGAATAATGGTTGTTCTATTTATATGAATAATATCTTTTATGGTCATGCACCCTTGAAGAGTGGTCTATTTTTGTTGAATCTCGATAGTAGTGATACACATATTCATAATGTTGAAGCCAAAAGATGCAGGATTGATAATGACAGTGCAACTTATTTGTGGCACTGTCGTTTAGGTCATATCGGTGTAAAGCGCATGAAGAAACTCCATACTGATGGACTTTTGGAATCACTTGATTATGAATCACTTGGTACTTGCGAACCGTGCCTCATGGGCAAGATGACTAAAACACCGTTCTCCGGAACTATGGAGAGAGCAACAGATTTATTGGAAATCATACATACAGATGTATGTGGTCCGATGAATATTGAGGCTCGTGGTGGATATCGTTATTTTCTCACCTTCACAGATGATTTGAGCAGATATGGGTATATCTACTTAATGAAACATAAGTCTGAAACATTTGAAAAGTTCAAAGAATTTCAGAGTGAAGTTGAAAATCATCGTAACAAGAATATAAAATTTCTGCGATCTGATCGTGGAGGAGAATATTTGAGTTATGAGTTTGGTCTTCATTTGAAACAATGCGGAATAGTTTCGCAACTCACGCCACCCGGAACACCACAGCGTAATGGTGTGTCTGAACGTCGTAATCGTACTTTACTAGATATGGTGTGATCTATGATGTCTCTTACTGATTTACCGCTATCGTTTTGGGGTTATGCTTTAGAGACGGCTGCATTCACTCTAAATAGGGCACCATCAAAATCCGTTGAAACGACACCTTATGAACTATGGTTTGGCAAGAAACCAAAGTTGTCGTATCTTAAAGTTTGGGGTTGCGATGCTTATGTGAAGAAACTTCAACCTGATAAGCTCGAACCTAAATCGGAGAAATGTGTCTTCATAGGATACCCAAAGGAGACTGTTGGGTACACCTTCTATCACAGATCCGAAGGCAAGATATTCATTGCTAAGAATGGATCCTTTCTAGAGAAGGAGTTTCTCTCGAAAGAAGTGAGTGGGAGGAAAGTAGAACTTGATGAGGTAACTGTACCTGCTCCCTTATTGGAAAGTAGATCATCACAGAAACCAGTTTCTGCGACACCTACACCAATTAGTGGGGAAGTTAATGATCATGATCATGAAACTTCAGATCAAGTTATTACTGAACCTCGTAGATCAACCAGATCAAGATCCGCACCAAGAGTGGTACGGTAATCCTGTTCTGGAGGTTATGTTACTAGACCATGACGAACCTACGAACTATGAAGAAGCGATGGTGAGCCCAGATTCCGCAAAATGGCTTGAGGCCATGAAATCCGAGATGGGATCCATGTATGAGAACAAAGTATGGACTTTGGTTGACTTGCCCGATGGTCGGCAAGCCATTGAAAATAAATGGATCTTTAAGAAGAAGACTGATGCCGACGGTAATGTTACTGTCTATAAAGCTCGACTTGTTGCGAAAGGTTTTCGACAAGTTCAAGGGATTGACTACGATGAGACCTTCTCACCCGTAGCGATGCTTAAGTCTGTCCGAATCATGTTAGCAATTGCCGCATTTTATGATTATGAAATTTGGCAAATGGATGTCAAAACTGCATTCCTGAATGGATTTCTGGAAGAAGAATAGTATATGATGCAACCGGAAGGTTTTGTCGATCCAAAGGGAACTAACAAAGTGTGCAAGCTCCAGCGATCCATTTATGGACTGGTGCAAGCCTCTCTGAGTTGGAATAAACGCTTTGATAGTGTGATCAAAGCATTTGGTTTTATACAGACTTTTGGAGAAGCCTGTATTTACAAGAAAGTGAGTGGGAGCTCAGTAGCATTTCTGATATTATATGTGGATGACATATTGCTGATTGGAAATGATATAGAATTTCTGGATAGCATAAAGGGAAACTTGAATAAGAGTTTTTCGATGAAAGACCTCGGTGAAGCTGCATATATATTAGGCATTAAGATCTATAGAGATAGATCAAGACGCTTAATTGGACTTTCACAAAGCACATACCTTGACAAAGTTTTGAAGAAGTTCAAAATGGATCAAGCAAAGAAAGGGTTCTTGCCTGTACTACAAGGTGTGAGATTGAGTAAGACTCAATGCCCGACCACTGCAGAAGATAGAGAGAGGATGAAAGATGTTCCCTATGCTTCAGCCATAGGCTCTATCATGTATGCAATGTTGTGTACCAGACTTGATGTGTGCCTTGCTATAAGTTTAGCAGGGAGGTACCAAAGTAATCCAGGAGTGGATCACTGGACAGCGGTCACGAACATCCTGAAATACCTGAAAAGGACTAAGGATATGTTTCTCGTTTATGGAGGTGACAAAGAGCTCATCGTAAATGGTTACGTTGATGCAAGCTTTGACACTGATCCGGACGAATCTAAATCGCAAACCGGATACGTATTTACATTGAACGGTGGAGCTGTCAGTTGGTGCAGTTCTAAGCAAAGCGTCGTGGCGGGATCTACGTGTGAAGCGGAGTACATAGCTGCTTCGGAAGCAGCAAATGAAGGAGTCTGGATGAAGGAGTTCATATCCGATCTAGGTGTCATACCTAGTGCATCGGGACCAATGAAAATCTTTTCTGACAATACTGGTGCAGTTGCCTTACAAAGGAATCGAGATTTCACAAGAGAACCAAGCACATCAAAAGATGCTTCAATTCCATCCGGGATTTAGTCCAGGTGGGAGACATAGAAATTTGCAAGATACATACGGATCTGAATGTTGCAGATCCGTTGACTAAGCCTCTTCCACGAGCAAAACATGATCAACACCAAGACTCCATGGGTGTAAGAATCATTACTGTGTAATCTAGATTATTGACTCTAGTGCAAGTGGGAGACTGAAGGAAATATGCCCTAGAGGCAATAATAAAGTATTATTTATTTCCTTATATCATGATAAATGTTTATTATTCATGCTAGAATTGTATTAACCGGAAACATAATACATGTGTGAATACATAGACAAACAGAGTGTCACTAGTATGCCTCTACTTGACTAGCTCGTTAATCAAAGATGGTTATGTTTCCTAGCCATAGACATGAGTTGTCATTTGATTAACGGGATCACCTCATTAGGAGAATGACGTGATTGACTTGACCCATTCCGTTAGCTTAGCACTCGATCGTTTAGTATGTTGCTATTGCTTTCTTCATGACTTATACATGTTCCTATGACTATGAGATTATGCAACTCCCGTTTACCGGAGGAACACTTTGTGTGCTACCAAACGTCACAACGTAACTGGGTGATTATAAAGGTGCTCTACAGGTGTCTCCAAAGGTACTTGTTGGGTTGGCGTATTTCGAGATTAGGATTTGTCACTCCGATTGTCGGAGAGGTATCTCTGGGCCCACTCGGTAATGCACATCACTATAAGCCTTGCAAGCATTGTAACTAATGAGTTAGTTGCGGGATGATGTATTACGGAACGAGTAAAGAGACTTGCCGGTAACGAGATTGAACTAGGTATCGAGATACCGACGATCGAATCTCGGGCAAGTAACATACCGATGACAAAGGGAACAACGTATGTTGTTATGCGGTCTGACCGATAAAGATCTTTGTAGAATATGTGGGAACCAATATGAGCATCCAGGTTCCGCTATTGGTTATTGACCGGAGAGGTGTCACGGTCATGTCTACATAGTTCTCGAACCCGTAGGGTCCGCACGCTTAACGTTACGATGACAGTTATATTATGAGTTTATATGTTTTGATGTACCGAAGGTTGTTCGGAGTCCCGGATGTGATCACGGACATGACGAGGAGTCTCGAAATGGTCGAGACATAAAGATTGATATATTGGAAGCCTATGTTTGGACATCGGAAGTGTTCCGGGTGAAATCGGGATTTTTCCGGAGTACCGGGAGGTTACCGGAACCCCCCGGGTAACTTAATGGGCCTTATTGGGCCTAGGTGGAAGAGAGGAGAGGAGGCTATGGCAAGGCCGCACCCCCCTTCCCCCCCAGTCCGAATAGAACAAGGAGAGGGGGGCGGCGCCTCCCTTCCTTCCTCCCCTCCACCTCTTCCCCCTTCCTCTCCTAGTCCAACATGGAAAGGGCGGAGTCCTACTCCCGGTAGGAGTAGGACTCCTCCTGGCGCGCCTCTACCTCCTAGGCTGGCGGCCTCCCCCTTGCACCTTTATATACAGGGGCAGGGGGCACCTCTAGACACACAATTGATCAACGATCTTTTAGCCGTGTGCGGTGCCCCCCTCCACCATATGACACCTCGATAATATCGTAGCGGAGCTTAGGCGAAGCCCTGCATCGGTAGAACATCATCATCGTCACCACGCCGTCGTGCTGACGAAACTCTCCCTCAACACTCGGCTGGATCGGAGTTCGAGGGACGTCATCTAGCTGAACGTGTGCTGAACTCGGAGGTGCCGTGCGTTCGGTACTTGATCGGTCGGATCGTGAAGACGTACGACTGCATCAACCGCGTTGTGTTAACGCTTCCGCTATCGGTCTACGAGGGTACGTGGACAACACTCTCCCCTCTCGTTGCTATGCATCACCATGATCTTGCGTGTACGTAGGAATTTTTTTGAAATTACTACGTTCCCCAACAATGGGAAAGATGACTAAGACTCCGTTCTCTGGAACAATGGAGCGAGCAACTGAATTGTTGGAAATAATACATACTGTTGTATGCGGTCCGATAAGTGTTGAGGCTCGCGGCGGGTATCTTTTCTAACCTTCATAGATGATTTGAGCAGATATGGGTATATCTACTTGATGAAACACAAGTCTGAAACATTTGAAAAGTTCAAAGAATTTCAGAGTAAAGTGGAGAATCATCGTAACAAGAAAATAAAGTTTTCTGCGATTTGATCGGGGAGACAAATATTTGAGTTACGAGTTTGGCCTTCAATTAAAACAATGTGGAATAGTTTCACAAACTCATGCCACCCGGAACACCACAGCGTAATGGTGTGTCCGAACGTCATAACCATACTTTATTGGATATAGTGCAATCTACGATGTCTCTTACTGATTTACCACTATCGTTTTTGGGGTGATGAATTAGAGACAGCTACATTCACGTTAAATAGGGCACCATCTAAATTCGTTGAGATGACACCGTATGAACTATGGTTTGGGAAGAAACCTAAGCCGTCGTTTCTTAAAGTTTGCGGTTGCGATGCTTATGTGAAAAAGTTTCAACCTGATAAACTCGAACCCAAATCGGAGAAATGTGTCTTCATAGGATACCCAAAGGAAACTGTTGGGTACATCTTCTATCACAGATCCGAAGGCAAGATATTCGTTGCTAAGAATGGATCCTTTCTAGAGAAGGAGTTTCTCTCGAAAGAAGTGAGTGGGAGGAAAGTAGAACTTGATGAGGTAATTGTACCTGCTCCCCTATTGGAAGGTAGTTCATCACAGAAATCTGTTCTTGTGACTCCAACACCAATTAGTGAGGAAGCTAATGATGATGATCATGTAACTTCAGATCAAGTTACTACCGAACCTCGTAGGTCAACCAGAGTAAGATCCGCACCAGAGTGGTATGGTAATCCTGTTCTGAAGGTCATGTTACTTGACCATGACGAACCTACGAACTACAAGGAAGTGGTGATGAGCCCAGATTCCGCAAAATGGTTTAAGGCCATGAAATCTGAGATGGGATCCATGTATGAGAACAAAGTGTGGACTTTGGTTGACTTGCCCGATGATCGGCAAGCCATAGAGAATAAATGGATCTTCAAGAGGAAGACGGACGCTGATAGTAGTGTTACTATCTACAAAGCTAGACTTGTCGAAATAGGTTTTGACAAAGTTCAAGGTGTTGACTACAATGAGATTTTCTCACTTGTATCGATGCTTAAAAGTCTGTCCGAATCATGTTAGCAATTGCCGCATTTTATAAAATTTGGCAAATAGATGTCAAACCTGCATTTCTTAAAGAAGAGTTGTATATGATGCAACCAGAAGGTTTTGTTGATCCTAAAGGTGCTAACAAAGTGTGCAAAGCTCCAGCGATCTATCTATGGACTGGTGCAAGCATCTCAGAGTTGGAATATACGCTTTGATAAGTTGATCAAAGCATGTAGTTTTATACAGACTTGCGGTGAAGCCTGTATTTACAAGAAAGTGAGTGGGAGCACTACAGCATTTCTGATAAATATATGTGAATGACATATTGTTGATCGGAAATAATGTAGAATTTTCTGGAAAGCATAAAGGAGTATTTGAAAGGAGTTTTTCAAAGAAAGACCTAGGTGAAGCTGCTTACATATTGAGCATCAAGATCTATAGAGATAGATCAAGACGCTTGATAAGTTTTTCAATGAGTACATACCTTGACAAGATTTTGAAGTAGTTCAAAATGAAACAGTCACAGAAAGAGTTCTTGCCTGTGTTACAAGGTGTGAAATTGAGTAAGACTCAAAGCCCGACCACGACAAAAGATAGAAAGAGAATGAAAGTCATTCCCTATGCCTCAGCCATAGGTTATATAAAGTATGCCATACTGTGTACCAGATCTATTGTATACCCTACACTGAGTTTGGCAAGGGAGTACAACAGTGATCTAGGAGTAGATCACTAGACATTGGTC
Organism: Triticum aestivum; assembly: GCF_018294505.1. NCBI lineage: Eukaryota > Viridiplantae > Streptophyta > Magnoliopsida > Poales > Poaceae > Triticum > Triticum aestivum. The sequence goes on along the minus strand of NC_057808.1, from coordinate 512,334,103 downwards.
AAAATTATCCTTAGTGGAATAAGGATATGTTTCTCGGTTATGGAGGTGACAAAAAGTTCATCGTAAAGGGTTACGTCGACGCAAGTTTTGGCATTGATCCGGATGACTCTATATCTCAATCTGGATACATATTGAAAGTGGGAGCAATTAGCTAGAGTAGCTCCGTGCAGAGCATTGTAGACATAGAAATTTGCAAAATACATACGGATCTGAATTTGGCAGACCCGTTGACTACACTTCTCTCACAAGAAAAACTTGATCACACTCTTGTACTCTTTGGGTGTTAATCACATGGCGATGTGAACTAGATTGCTGACTCTAGTAAATCCTTTGAGTGTTGGTCACATGACGATGTGAACTATGGGTGTTAATCACATGGTGATGTGAACTATTGGTGTTAAATCACATGGCGATGTGAACTAGATTATTGACTCTGGTGCAAGTGGGAGACTCAAGGAAATATGCCCTAGAGGCAATAATAAAATTATTATTTATTTCCTTATTTCATGATAAATGTTTATTATTCATGCTAGAATTGTATTAACCGGAAACTTAGTACATGTGTGAATATATAGACAAACAGAGTGTCACTAGTATGCCTCTACTTGACTAGCTCGTTGATCAAAGATGGTTGAGTTTCCTAGCCATAGACATGAGTTGTCATTTGACTAACGGGATCACATCATTAGGAGAATGATGTGACTGACTTGACCCATTTCATTAGCTTAGCACTTGATCGTTTAAGTTTACTGCTATTGCTTTCTCCATGACTTGTACATGTTCCTATGACTATGAGATTATGCAACTCCCAAATATCAGAGGAACACTTTGTGTGCTACCAAACGTCACAACGTAACTGGGTGATTATAAAGGTGCTCTACAGGTGTCTCCGATGGTGTTCGTTGAGTTGGCATAGATCAAGAATAGGATTTGTCACTCCAATTGTCGGAGAGGTATCTCTGGGCCCTCTCGGTAATGCACATCACTATAAGCCTTGCAAGCAATGTGACAAATGAGTTAGTTGCGCGATGATGCATTACAGAACGAGTAAAGAGACTTGCAGGTAACGAGACTGAGCTAGGTATTGAGATAACGACGATCGAATCTTGGGCAAGTAACGTACCGATGACAAAAGGAACAACGTATGTTGTTATGCGGTTTGACTGATAAAGATCTTCGTAGAATATGTAGGAACCAATATGAGCATCCAGGTTCCGCTATTGGTTATTGACCGGAGATGTGTCTCGGTCATGTCTACATGGTTCTCGAACCCGTAGGGTCCGCACGCTTAAAGTTTTGTGACGATCGGTATTATGAGTTTTTGTGTTTTGATGTACCGAAGGTAGTTCGGAGTCCCGGATATGTTCACCGACATGACGAGAAGTCTCGAAATGGTTGAGACGTAAAGATCGATATATTGGACGAATATGTTCGGACACCGGAAGTGTTTCGGGAGGTTTCGGACATATACCGGAGTACCGGGGGGTTACCGGATCTCCCCGGGGAGTATATTGGGCCTAATGGGCCCCAGTGGGAGAATAGGAGGGGCGGCCAGGGCAGCCACGCGCCCCCTCCCCCTCTAGTCCGATTTGGACAAGGAGGGGGGGCGGCGCCCCCCTTTCGTTCTCTCCTTCTCTCCCTTCCTTCTCCTCTCCTACTCCTACTTGGAAAGGGGGAGTCCTACTCCCGGTGGGAGTAGGACTCCTCATGGGGTGCGCCATAGGAGGCCGGCCCCCTCCCCCTCCTCCACTCCTTTATATACGGGGAGGGGGGCACCCCTTGGAGACACAACAATTGATCATTGATCTCTTAGCCGTCTGCAGTGCCCCCCTTCACCATAATCCACCTCGGTAATATCATAGCGGTGCTTAGGCGAATCCCTGCGTCGGTAGCATCATCATCACCGTCACCACGCCGTCGTGCTGACGAAGCTCTTCCCCGAAGCTCTACTGGATCGTGAGTTCGCGGGACGTCACCGAGCTGAACGTGTGCTGAACGCGGAGGTGCCGTACGTTCGGTACTGAGGATCGGTCGATCGTGAAGACGTACGACTACATCAACCGCGTTGTCATAACGCTTCCGCTTACGGTCTCGAGGGTACGTAGATGACACTCTCCCCTCTCGTTGCTATACATCACCATGATCTTGCGTGTGCGTAGGAATTTTTTTGAAATTACTACGTTCCCCAACAGCTTTTAACTAGTCTCTGTTCATTTTGCAACTCCTGTTTCGAGTTACTAATCATAGTAACTGAACCGGTATCAAATACCCAGGGGCTACTATGAACACTAGTAAAGTACACATCAATAACATGTATATCAAATATACCTTTGTTCACTTTGCCATCCTTCTTATCCGCCAAATATTTGGGGCAGTTCCGCTTCGAGTGACCAGTCCCTTTGCAGTAGAAGCACTCAGTTTCAGTCTTAGGTCCAGACTTTGGGCTTCTTCTCGGGAGTGACAACTTGTTTGCCATTTTTTTAGTTCCCTTTCTTTCCCTTGCCTTGAAACTAGTGGTCTTGCTAACCATCAACACTTGATGCTCTTTCTTGATGTCTACCTTCGCCAATTTCAGCATCGCGAAGAGCTAGGGAATCGTTTTCGTCATCCCCTTGCATATTATAGTTCATCACGAAGTTCTAGTAGCTTGGTGATAGTGACTAGAGAACTCTGTCTATCACTATCTTATCTGGAAGATTAACTCCCACTTTATTCATGCGATTGTACAACCCAGACATTCCGAGTATATCTCCTCCATCTTGTAGGCAAAGTACTTGTCAGAGGTCTCATACCTCTCGACTTGGGCATGAGTCTGAAATACCAATTTCAACTCTTGGAACATCTCATATGCTCCGTGGCGTTCAAAACGTTTTTGAAGTCCCGGTTCTAAGCCTTAAACCATGGCGCACTAAACTATCAAGTAGTCATCATACTGAGCTTGCCAAACGTTCATAACGTCTGCATCTGCTCCTGCAATAGGTCTGTCACGTAGCAGTGCATCAAGGACATAATTCTTCTATGCAGCAATGAGGATAATCCTCAGATCACGGACCCAGTCCGCATCATTGCTACTATCATCTTTCAACTTATTTTCTCTAGGAACATATCAAAAATAAACGAGGAGCTACATCGCGAGCTATTGATCTACAACATAATTTGCAAATACTATCAGGACTAAGTTCATGATAAATTAAGTTCAATTAATCATATTACTTAAGAACTCCCACTTAGATAGACATCCCTCGAGTCATCTAAATGATCATGTGGTCCAAATCAACTAAACCATGTCCGATCATCACATGAGATGGAATAGTTTTAAATGGTGAACATCTCTATGTTGATCATATCTACTATATGATTCACGTTCGACCTTTCGGTCTCAGTGTTCCGAGGCCATATCTGCATATGCTAGGCTCGTCAAGTTTAACCCGAGTATTCTGCACGTGCAAAATTGGCTTGCACCCGTTGTATGTGAACGTAGAGCTTATCACACCCAATCATCACGTGGTGTCTCGGCACGACGAACTGTCGCAACGGTGCATACTCAGGGAGGACACTTATACCTTGAAATTTAGTGAGGAATCATCTTATAATGCTACTTCCGTTCTAAGCAAAATAAGATGCATAAAAGATAAACATCACATGCAATCAAAATATGTGACATGATATGGTCATCATCATCTTGTTCCTTTGATCTCCATCTCCAAAGCACCGTCATGATCTCCATCGTCACCGGCTTGACACCTTGATCTCCATCGTAGCATCATTGTCGTCTCGCCAACTATTGCTTCTACGACTATCGCTACCGCATAGTGATAAAGTAAAGCAATTACATGGCGATTGCATTTCATGCAATAAAGCGACAACCATAAGGCTCCTGCCAGTTGCCGATAACTTATACAAAACATGATCATCTCATAGAATAACTTATATCGCATCATGTCTAGACCATATCACATCACAACATGCCCTGCAAAAACAAGTTAGACGTCCTCTACTTTGTTGTTGCAAGTTTTACGTGGCTGCTACGGGCTTCTAGCAAGAACCGTTCTTACCTACGCATCAAAACCACAACGATTTTTCGTCAAGTGTGTTGTTTTAACCTTCAACAAGGACCGGCCGTAGTCAAACTCGATTCAACTAAAGTTGGAGAAACAGACACCCGCCAGCCACCTGTGTGCGAAGCACGTCGGTAGAACCAGTCTCATGAACGCGGTCATGTAATGTCGGTCCGGGCCGCTTCATCCAACAGTACCGCCGAATCAAAGTAAGACATTGGTGGTAAGCAGTATGACTATTATCGCCCACAACTCTTTGTGTTCTACTCATGCATATCATCTACGCATAGACCTGGCTCGGCTGTCACTGTTGGGGAACGTAGCATGCAATTTCAAAAAAATTCCTACGATCACGCAAGATCTATCTAGAAGATGCATAGCAACGAGAGGGGGAGAGTGTGTCCACATACCCTTGTAGACCGAAAGCGGAAGCGGTATGTTAACGCAGTTGATGTAGTCAAACGTCTTCACGATCTAACCGATCCAAGTACCGAATGTACGGCACCTCCGTGTTCAGCACACGTTCAGCTCGATGACGTCCCTCGAACTCTTGATCCAGTAGAGGGTCGAGCGAGAGTTCCGTCAGCATGATGGCATGGCGACGGTGTTGGTGATGTGATCCACGCAGGGCTTTGCCTAAGCACTACGACGCTATGACCAGAGGCGTAAACTGTGGAGGGGGGCACCGCACACGGCTAAGAGAAATCTTGGTGTGCCTTTGGGGTGCCCCCTGCCCACGTATATAAAGGAGGGGGGAGCGAGGCCGGCGGCCAGGAGGGGCGTGCCATGGGGGGAGTCCTACTTGGACTCCTAGTCCAAGTAGGATTCACCCCCCTCCCTTTCCTTTCTCCACCGGAGGGAATAGGAAAGAGAGGGAGAGGGAGAGGGAGAGGGAAAGGGGGGTGCCGCCCCCTCCCCTTAGTCCAATTCGGACTGCCATGGGGGGTGGGGGCGCGGCCACCCCTTGTGGCCCTCCTCTCTCTCCACTAAGGCCCATATTTCCCCCGGGGGGTTCGATAACCCCTCGGTACTCCGGTAAAATACCCGAATCACTCGGAACCATTCCGTTGTCCAAATATAACCTTCCAATATATGAATCTTTACCTCTCGACAATTTCGAGACTCCTCGTCATGTTGTAGCGACCCGACCTCAAACAGTCAAGTCTCTGTGCTTCAGTGTCATCCCTGGATCGGTAATGCTGACACACACAGTACTCGAAGGATTTATAACAGAGTAGCAATCACACACTTATCACATCGAATGTCTCAAAAGAGAACTTATTACAATAAATATGGCTTAAGGCCATCTAAAATGATAATAGCAGAAGGCTTGGAAGATAAAGTGAGTCCATCAACTCCAACGGCATAGCTGAGCTGCACGGCAACGACCTAGCGAACCTTACTCCTCGTCTGAAAAGTCTGCAACATGATACATTGCAGCCCGAAAATGGGTCAGCACATGGAATATACTAGTAATGTAACACAGTAGAGCAATGAACAGAATAATGCTATCACTATATGCATATATGGCTGGTGGAGGCTCTATGGTTATAATGTTTTTGCGAAAAGCCAATTTTTCCCTACAACAAAGGAATAAGTTTTATTTTAACTATCATGGTAGTTGAAACATCATTGAGAAGGTTCCTCCAACTCAATCCCAATTAAAGTAATTCATTAACCCAACAAATTAAATTAAAGTGATGAGATACAATAGGATAATCCAAATACTAGATACTCAAGATGTCCATAACCGGGGACATGACTAACCATGATTAGATTGTACACTCTGCAGAGGTTTGCGCACTTTTCCCCACAAGACTCGATCTCCTCCGTTGGATTTCTCGCACTACATGATGTTTGAGAAATGGATGACCGAGACACAGTCTTTCGGAAGCATTGACTCTTTACTCTGGGTGGACAGTTACACCTACTTTCCCTCTACATCTGCTAGCCCACCACTGAAAGAGGTCACACAACTTACTCAAACTATGCCAGAGCCCATAATGGCTTGTGTCTGCACATGGAAGTTTCTAGCATGAATAATCTTAAGATCCCTTTGAGCCTGGGTGGCGGACCGTAGGAAAATCACACGGGTACTCCGGGATATCCTAGGACAACACTGGTTCTCCAGGTGCCCAAACAAGCAATCGACCCAGATGTGTATTAAAGTTGCCACCTTAAGTTGAACCATTAATTAACAATCTCACATCTGTCATGGATACACTCGAACCCAATCCACGTCTACGAGCATAGCATAGCAATATAAGCATAACGTAGAGGTAACTCCCAAGGTTTGATAACAAAACAAGGCAATAGGTTCTACCTCATCAACTACTTCCCAAACCCACAATTTAATCACATCCTAATCATGCAGTGTTTGAGGATTGGAACTAATGCATAAAAACTAGGTATGAAAAGAGTATGATCAATGTGTTACTTCCCTTGCTGACGATCCGCAAAACCTAGGGACTCGTAGAAGCACGTTCGCACTCCGGGAATTCTATCGCAAACAAACAATAGCATACATAAGCAATCAATCAAAGATGCACGGATAAAACTCAAATAAGAAGATCTAACCAGAAAGTTCAAATTAAGAACTCCGGTTTGCAAAAAGAATCAAATCAAACGGAGCAACGAAACTCAAACTGCGAAAGAAACAAGATCCAATTACTAATCAGAACTAAAGTCAAATTTTACAGTACCAAAGTCTTGTTCAAGTTGGTTAAACAGAAAGAGGGTTTCGAGACGAAGATCTAGGCGCTTGAATCGCCTGATTCTGATAAACGAGCGAAAAGATAAACTAAAACGAAAATCAGATCAGAAATCGCGAAAAACCCGAGAAAAAGAAAAACGGACGAACAGGCTAACGAACGAACGTTCGTTGTCTGTGACTAACGGGCGAAAACCGTTCGTTAAAACGAACGTACGGTCAAACGTCCGCTAAATAGACTAAACCGAAAAAACTGACGAACCGATCTAAAAAAACGTAACTAGGGTTTTTTTTAACTGAAAAAAGAACGAACGGCAAGATTTGCGAACTCCGGCGCGGCTTCGGCGGCTTCTGGAGAGCGGGGCGGCGGCGCGGGCGACGGCAGGGTGGCGTGGGTGGTGCGGCCGCGAGGCGGGCAGCGCGCGGGGTGGCTCGGCGGCGAGGTGGCGGCGGCTGCTGCTGCGGGCCGCGGGGTGCTACCTCTTGAGCACTGCGTTGGTTTTCCCTTGAAGAGGAAAGGGTGATGCAGCAAAGTAGCGTAAGTATCTCCCTCAGTTTTTGAGAACCAAGGTATCAATCCAGTAGGAGGCCACGCACGAGTCCCTCGCACCTACACAAACAAATAAATCCTCGCAACCAACGCGATAAGGGGTTGTCAATCCCTACACGGTCACTTACGAGAGTGAGATCTGATAGATATGATAAAATAATATTTTTGGCATTTTTATGATAAAGATGCAAAGTAAAATAGAAGCAAAATAAAAGGCAACAGAAATAGCTTGTTGATGGGAGATTAATATGATGGAAAATAGACCCGGGGGCCATAGGTTTCACTAGTGGCTTCTCTCAAGAGCATAAGTATTACGGTGGGTGAACAAATTACTGTTGAGCAATTGACAAAATTGAGCATAGTTATGAGAATATCTAGGTATGATCATGTATATAGGCATCACGTCCGAGACAAGTAGACTGACTCCTGCCTGCATCTACTACTATTACTCCACACATCGACCGCTATCCAGCATGCATCTAGAGTATTAAGTTCATAAGAACAGAGTAACGCTTTAAACAAGATGACATGATGTAGAGGTATAAACTCATGCAATATGATATAAACCCCATCTTGTTATCCTCGATGGCAACAATGCAATACGTGCCTTGTTGCCCCTACTGTCACTGGGAAAGGACACCGCAAGATTGAACCCAAAGCTAAGCACTTCTCCCATTGCAAGAAAGTTCAATCTAGTAGGCCAAACCAAACTGATAAAACGAAGAGACTTGCAAAGATAACCAATCATACATAAAAGAATTCAGAGAAGATTCAAATAGTGTTCATAGATAAACTTGATCATAAACCCACAATTCATCGGTCTCAACAAACACACCGCAAAAGAAGATTACATTGAATAGATCTCGACGAGAGAGGGGGAGAACATTGTATTGAGATCCAAAAAGAGAGAAGAAGCCCTCTAGCTAATAACTATGGACCCGAAGGTCTGAGGTAAACTACTCACACATCATCGGAGAGGCTATGGTGTTGATGTACAAGCCCTCCGTGATCGATGCCCCCTCCGGCGGAGCTCCAGAACAGGCCCCAAGATGGGATCTCACGGGTACAGAAGGTTGCGGCGGTGGAATTAGGTTTTTGGCTCCGTATCTGGTAGTTTGGGGGTACGTAGGTATATATAGGAGGAAGGAGTACGTCGGTGGAGCAACAGGGGGCCCACGAGGGTGGAGGGCGTGCCTGGGGGGTAGGCGCGCCCCCCTACCTCGTGCCCTCCTGGTTGATGTCTTGACGTAGGGTCCAAGTCCTCTGGATCATGTTCGTTCCGAAAATCACGTTCCCGAAGGTTTCATTCCGTTTGGACTCCGTTTGATATTCTTTTTCTGTGAAACTCTGAAATAGGCAAAAAACAGCAATTCTGGGCTGGGCCTCCGGTTAATAGGTTAGTCCCAAAAACAATATAAAAGTGTATAATAAAGCCCAATAATGTCCAAAACAGAATATAATATAGCATGGAACAATCAAAAATTATAGATACGTTGGAGACGTATCACGGTGGCGGGGTGGGGTGGCGAAGTGGGGGCGGGGTGGCGGCTTATAAGGAGGGGAGGGCGGCGGTGGCTTGCGGGAGGGGGCGGTGGCGGCGTGTCCGGGACGGACACATCCTGGCGGCGGCGGCGGCGGCGCTCCTCGGGAGTCCTCTCCCGAGCCGGTGCGGGGAGGCGCGCGGCTGGGCCTCGGCCCAGTGCGGTCCGGCGGGAGTTTTTTTTAACATATTCCGTCGAAAAAAATCCTAGAAAAATAAATAAAAACCTAAAAATACCAAAACAAATTTTCACCGTCTAAATAAAATATTTAGAACAGGGTGAACATTTTCTTGGCCTAAAATGCAATTTTAGAAAGTGCACCTTTTTCTAATTCCAATAAAAACCCAATAAAATATTAATCTGATTTTAATTTTTTCCCTCCAATATTTCATTTATTTTGGAGAAGTCGTATTATCTCCTCTCTTATATTTTTTATGAGATATTTTGGAGAGAAAAATAAATAAACCAAAGTGATCCTTGTTTCGATATTTGATAAAAGTCAAATATGAAAAACATGAAATCCCCAAGTCTCTCCGAGGGTCCTTGAGTTGCTTAGAATTTCGAGGATCACGAAACGAAATGCAACAAAATATGATATGCATGAATGACCTATGTATAACATTCCAAATTGAAAATTTGGGATGTTACAAACCTACCCCCCTTAAGATGAATCTCGCCCTCGAGATTCGGGTTGGCTAGAAAATAGGTGTGGGTGGTCTTTGCAAAGATCATACTCTCGTTCCTAGGTGGCTTCATCCTCGGTATGGTGGCTCCACTGAACTTTGCAAAACTTGATAACCTTACTACGAGTAACTCGGCTGCCAAACTCAAGAATTTTGACTGGTTTCTCTTCATAGGTCAAATCACTGTCCAACTGAATTGCCTCCAGGAGTACTGTATCTCTCAGCGGTATATCAGCCATCTCAGCATGACACTTCTTCAACTGGGAAACGTGAAACACATCATGAACTCCCGACAGTCCTTCGGGTAACTCCAACTTGTAGGCAACCTCTCCCATGCGTTCCAAAACACGGTATGGTCCCACAAATCTCGGGGCTAACTTTCCCTTAACTCCAAAACGTTTAACACCTCGCAAGGGTGAAACTCGCAGATACGCTCTATCTCCGATTTCATAGACTACCTCCTTGCATTTTGAATCTGCATAACTCTTCTGCCTTGACTGAGCTACCTTCAGTCTATCTCGAATCAATTTAACCTTCTCTTTAGATTCCTTAATCAAGTCTGGTCCACACAACTGGCGGTCTCCAACTTCATCCCACATCAACGGTGTTCGGCATCTTCTCCCATACAAGGCTTCGAACGGTGCCATCTTCAAACTGGCCTGGTAACTGTTGTTGTATGAGAACTCCGCGTAGGGCAAGTTGTCATCCCAACTAGATCCGTAGTCTAGTGCACAAGCTCTCAACATGTCCTCCAGAATCTGATTGACTCTCTCAGTCTGTCCATCTGTCTGTGGGTGAAAAGCTGTACTGAACTCCAGTCTGGTACCCAAGGTCTGGTGCAACTGATGCCAAAATTTTGAAGTAAATTGCGTTCCTCTATCTGATACGATGGTCCTCGGAACTCCATGCAGACATACGATCCTGGTCATGTATATCTTGGCCGACTTCGCACTTGTATACGTGGTTTTCACTGGGATAAAGTGAGCCACTTTGGTCAAGCTTATCCCACTTCCATTCGGGTATCGGCATAGGCTGTAGCAATCCTGCTGGCTTCTGATGTTCTGCCTTCACTCTTTGATATACATCACATACGGCTACATACTCGGCAATATCCTTCTACATACCAGTCCACCAGAAACGCTCCTTCAAATCCAAATACATCTTGGTGTTTCCGGGGTGTATCGAGTATGGCGAGTCATGAGCTTCCTGTAGAATCAACCTTCTGAGCTCCGCATTATTGGTCACATATATACGGTCCTCAAACCATAAGGTGTCGTGCTCATCCTCACGAAATCCTTTGGCTTTCCCTTCACTCATCTTCTCTTTTATCTCAGCAATCTCCCTGTTGTCCTTCCGAGCTTCTCAAATCTTTTCCAATATTGTTGACTGAACCTCCAATGTTGCCACAAAACCTTTAGGAACTATCTCCAATCGAAGTTCCCTGAGATCCTCGGCTAACTCCTTTGGCATCCCTCCGCTTACGAGGGTGTTAACATAACTCTTACGGCTCAAAGCGTCTGCTACGACATTGGCCTTTCCTGGATAATAATGCAGCTTCATATCATAATCCTTTATGAGCTCCAACCATCTCCTCTGCCTGAGGTTGAGCTCCTTCTATGTGAAGATGTACTTCAAACTCTTGTGATCTGTGTATACATCGCAACGGTTTCCAATGAGAAAATGTCTCCAGGTCTTGAGCGCATGCACTACGGCTGCTAACTCCAAATCATGCGTGGCATAATTTAACTCATGCGGTTTCAGTTGTCGTGAGGCATACGGAACAACTCTTCCGTCTTGCATCAGTACTCCTCCAAGTCCTAAGCGTGAAGCATCGGAATACACTTGGAAGTCCTTGCGTATATCCGGCAGAATCAGCACTGGGGCTGTAGTCAAACGTTTCTTCAACTCCTGAAAACTTGCTTCACATTCATCAGTCCAATGGAACTTAGTGTCCTTCTTCAACAATGTCGTCATAGGCTTTGCAATCTTAGAGAAATTCTCAATAAATCTCCGATAATATCCCGCGGGTCCAAGAAAACTGCGGATCTCTCCAACTGAGGTGGGTGCCAACCACTCAGTGGCTGACTGAACCTTGGTAGGGTCCACTGCTATACCTTCTCCTGATATAACATGTCCAAGAAACCCAACTTCCTTCAACCAAAACTCACATTTGCTGAACTTGGCATACAACTGATGTTCCCTGAGCTTCTCCAGAACCATACGTAGATGCTCCTTGTGCTCCTCTTCATTCTTCGAGTATACCAAGATATCATCAATGAACACCACAATGAACTTATCCAAGAACTCCATGAACACCTTGTTCATCATACTCATGAAATAGGCAGGGGCGTTAGTCAGTCCAAAAGACATGACCGTATACTCATACAGCCTGTACCTTGTGGTGTAAGCTGTCTTAGGTATATCCTTCTCTCGAATCTTCAGCTGGTGATATCCTGATCGTAGATCGATCTTCGAAAACACTTTATCTCATGTCAACTGGTCAAATAAATCAGTCGGCAGTGGGTACTTGTTCTTGATCGTCACTTCATTCAACGCACGATAATCAACCACCATTCTTAACGATCCATCCTTCTTCTCAACCAAGAGCACTGGTGCTCCCCATGGTGATGAACTTCGTCGGATGTAACCTTTCTCCAACAACTCCTTAATCTGCTTCTTGATCTCTTCTAGATCATTTGCGGGCATCCGGTAGGGTCTCTTTGATAATGGCCCGGTGCCTGGCAATAGCTCTATCAAAAACTCGATGTCTCGATCTGGCAGCATGCCTGGCAACTCCTCTGGAAAAACACCTGGGTAATCCTTCACTACAGGCACTTCCTCCTGAACAACTCCCGTGAGGGAATTTACTTGGCTCCTCCTAGGCGCATGCCTAGATACATACTTGATCCTTTTTCCCTCCGGGGTGGTGAGCAAAATTGACTTACTCGCGCAATCGATGTTTCCCCCATACATCGATAGCCAATCCATTCCCAGTATCACATCCAATCCTTGTGAATCCAAAATTATCAGGTCTGAGGGGAAAACATGGCTTCCAATGGTTAATGGCATCTGAAAGCATCCTTGGCTTGCCATATACTCTGTTCCTGGTGAACTTACTAACATGGGTGTCCTGAGTACTTTAGTGGGCAGTTTATACTTATCCACGAACCCCCTTGATATGTATGAATGCGATGCACCAGTATCAAAAAGAACGATTGCAGTAAATGACTTAACCAAAAACTTACCGATAACGGCATCAGGCTGCTCCTCAACCTCCTCCACGTTCACGTGGTTCACTTGTCCCCTGTTGAAAGGGTTGGGCTTCTTCCCAGCGCTTCCATTGTCATTCCCATTCTTCGCTTTAGGGCACTCAGTGGCGTAGTGTCCAGTCTTCCCACACTTGAAACAAGTAATGTGACTTAGGTCCTTCTTGGCGAGTGTGGCTGGGTTAGAGCGGTTCTTATTACTACCTGCTCCATTCTCGTTTCCATTCTTGGGGCCACTGTGGTTGTGAGAACTCCCTCCATTGTGGGTGTGACCTCCATGGTTATGGACAAGTCCTCCCGAGTTCGGGGTTAAACGAGGCTTCTGCTGAGCTCCTAAGTTGTACCTTCCTTGTCCATACTTCCTTTTGCCGCTCTCAATTTGCTGCTGCTTCCCTTCAATCATAAGAGCCTTGTCTACCAACCCCTGGTAGTTGTTGAATGTTGCCAATCAACTGCATGCTCATCTCATCATTCAGCCCTTCCATAAACTTCTCCTGCTTTGCGGCATCTGTGGCCACATCATCTGGGGCATAACGAGATAGCTTACTAGATTCATCCACGTACTACCCCACAGTACGGTTCCCTTGGCGTAAGTTGCGAAACTCACGCTTCTTCATGCTCATAGCTCCAGTTGAGACGTGGCTGTGCGGAATGCTTGCTGAAACTGATCCCAAGTAACATTGGCTATGGGAAATGTGGCTGTGTAATTCTCCCACCATGAGGCTGCTGGTCCGTCCAACTGATGTGCGGCAAAACGCACCTTCTCTGCATCAGTGCAACCAGCGGTGGTCAACTCCCTTCCAATCCGCCGTAGCCAGTCATCGCAACTATTGGCTCGGTGCTACTGGAAAACACCGGCGGTTGTAACCTCAGGAAATGAGCTAAGTTGTCAACTGGTGGTGGCGGAGGGTTGTTGTTGTTGTTGTTGTTGTTTCCTTGGTTCTGGACTAATATCTGCATCAAGGCATTCTGCTGCTGCATCAACTGGGTGATCTCCGGTGGAAAGACAAATCCGATGTCACGTCTCGGAGGCATCTGATGGGTTTAGAGGGGAGAGATTAGAATAGAAAAAGAGGTCTAGTGAGAAAACACTACCCATATTCACATGAGACAAACACAATCATATCAGTCAATCAATCAAGCAAGGGCATACAAACGGTCTAGAAAATCGTAAAAAGTGCTTGGACTACTAATATATACATGGGGGAGTCCTACTAATCATTTGGTGGTCATCTAGAAATTTTGATCGGTGGAAGACTCCATGATGTCTGCTCCAGCTTCGTCTTCAAGGTCATCATCACTGTCGTTTGGGTCGGAATCGGTGTCGTCGATGATGATGTAGTTCTCCGGACAAGTGGAATCGTCGTCTTCTCCTCCTGGCGCGGGGTCTCCCATGAATACTCCGATCTTCTTTATCAGGTCATCGTTCTTCTCCAATAGTGTTGTGATTTCTTCTTCATATCCATCGCGTGTAGACTTGAGTTCCTCTTCAAGCTCGGCGATCCTTATCTTCGCCTTCTTCAAATCTATTATGTCTGTGCACATCTGGTTTTCCTGGCGTCGAATGTGCTGGTTTAACTCCTGGATGAAAGCTGCAATGGACCTGTCCTTCCTGGTGCTGACTATCTCCCATTGCTCATCTCGGCGCCCACATATCTGGTAGATGGTGTCCTTGAGGTCCTTGTGGTAAACTTCGCCGATGCGTCCCATGGTGATGTGAGCTGCCATGCTCTTTCCTAGACTCCAGGTTGGTGCATCAAAGGAAAACTCTATGGGCTCTGTGACTGGCGTGAACGTCCTTCCTGGAACTTGAACTCGAATCATCCAGCGCTCCTCTTCGAGTAATGTGGCGTTGTAGGTCCCGGTGAAGCTTGGTATTCCGATGTTCAGGTATCTAGTGACTTCCTTCAAGTGTCGTCCAAAGGGTGTGTCTTCATCCGGTTGTGCAAACTTGTTCCTCGAATCCGCCATCCTAGAGAGTAGAAAATGGAGAGGAGTCAGAAATGAGTAGAGAAGAGTGACCTATGGCTTAACTTAGTGGTCGTGTCCTACACTCAGCGTGTGCTCTGATACCATCTTGTAGCGACCCGACCTCAAACGGTCAAGTCTCTGTGCTTCAGTGTCATCCCTGGATCGGTAATACTGGCACACACAGTACTCGAAGGATTTATAACAGAGTAGCAATCACACACTTATTACATCGAATGTCTCAAAAGAGAACTTATTACAATAAATATGGCTTAAGGCCATCTAATACGATAACAGTGGAAGGCCTGGAAGATAAAGTGAGTCCATCAACTCCAACGGCATAGCTGAGCTGCACGGCAACGACCTAGCGAACCTTACTCCTCGTCTGAAAAGTCTGCAACATGATACGTTGCAGCCCGAAAACGGGTCAACACATGGAATATGCTGGCAATGTAACACAGTAGATCAATGAACAGAATAATGCTATCACTATATGCATATATGGCTGGTGGAGGCTCTATAGTTATAAGTTTTTTGCGAAAAGCCAATTTTTCCCTACAACAAAGGAATAAGTTTTATTTTAACTATCATGGTAGTTGAAACATCATTGAGAAGGTTCCTCCAACTCAATCCCAATTAAAGTAATTCATTAACCCAACAAATTAAATTAAAGTGATGAGATACAATAGGATAATCCAAATACTAGATACTCAAGATGTCCATAACCGGGGACACGACTAACCATGATTAGATTGTACACTCTGCAGAGGTTTGCGCACTTTTCCCCACAAGACTCGATCTCCTCCGTTGGATTTCTCGCACTGCATGATGTTTGAGAAACGGATGACCGATACACAGTCTTTCGGAAGCATTGACTCTTTACTCTGGCTGGACAGTTACACCTACTTTCCCTCTACATCTGCTAGCCCACCACTGAAAGAGGTCACACAACTTAAACTATGCCAGAGCCCATAATGGCTTGTGGCTGCACACGGAAGTTTCTAGCATGTATAATCTTAAGATCCCTTTGAGCCTGGGTGGCGGACCGTAGGAAAATCACACGGGTACTCCGGGATATCCTAGGACAACACTGGATTCTCCAGGTGCCCAAACAAGCAATCCACCCAGATGTGTATTAAAGTTGCCACCTTAAGTTGAACCATTAATTAACAATCTCACATCTGTCATGGATACACTCGAACCCAATCCACGTCTACGAGCATAACATAGCAATATAAGCATAACGTAGAGGTAACTCCCAAGGTTTGATAACAAAACAAGGCAATAGGTTCTACCTCATCAACTACTTCCCAAACCCACAATTTAATCACATCCTAATCATGCAGTGTTTGAGGATTGGAACTAATGCATAAAAACTGGATGATGAGGTGTAGGTACCAGCATTATTCCATCTCCAAATAGGAGTATCAATTTGCACCGGATCGAGGTCAATGGTAATCATGATTTCCCAAAGTCGAAGGATCTGAACTAAGCCGTCCGCGGACAGAATCCCATTCACATCATTGGCGGATGTGCAAAGCCTCTTTGACAGTTCTTCTGTTTACCACTTGTGTGCGCACCTGAGCATGGACTATGGACGCAATCTTTGCAACTGAAGAAACTCTAAAATTATTTGGTGTTTCTATTGCCCTCCTTAAGCCATGTGATCCTTTTTGTCTGTGATTCTCCTAATATCATCTCTGTCGGCGTTCATGTCCATAAGCTCCTCGAGTTGGGACCTAGACTTGGCCAATTCTCTAGCCACGCTACCAAACTTCTTACTACTTGACGCCCTGGAGTTGCCATGATCTTGCTAAGAGCTTCGTGGAATTTGTCCAAATTATCAACATCACCAACAGAATCCCATGCATCCTTGATTACTTTTGGAAGTGAGGACTCACGTTCCCAGAATACTAGCATCAGGCTCTCCTTTCAATACCGAGGCGGTATGATCATAACAAGGAGACACAACATGCTGCACTTGATAGAACGGAAAAATACTGTGCCATAGTAGTTGTTGGAAATATGCCCTAGAGGCAATAATAAATTGGTTGTTATCATATTTTCCTATTCATGATAATCGTCTATTATCCATGCTATAATTGTATTGACTGGAAACTCAAATGCATGTGTGGATAGATAGACAACAATATGTCCCTAGTAAGCCTCTACCGGACTAGCTCGTTGATCAAAGATGGCTATGTTTTCCTAGTCATAGACATGAGTTGTCATTTGATGACGGGATCACACCATTAGGAGAATGATGTGATGGACAAGACCCAAACTATGAATGTAGCATATGATCGTGTCAAGTTTATTGCTATCGTTTTCTGCATGTCAAGTATATGTTACTATGACCATGAGATCATGCAACTCACTGACATCGGAGGAGAACCTTGTGTGTACCAAACGTCGCAACGTAACTGGGTGACTATAAAGGTGCTCTACAGGTATCTCCGAGGGTGTCTGTTGAGTTGGCATGGATCAAGACTGGGATTTGTCACTCCGTATGACGGAGAGGTATCTCAGGGCCCACTCGGTAATACCACATCACAATGAGCGTATAATTTTTTTGTTTCCAATCTCTCCTCTCGTAGATGGTCATCTCCTAGATTGATCTTGGTGAGCGTAGAATTTTTTTGTTTCCCATGCAACGTTCCCCAATAGTCATCGCTCTGTCCAAACATACTTTGACGTTACCAGCAGCAACCCGCATGTTATCATAGGTAAAAAGGAATACCCTTGAAGCACAAATCAACAAGTTCACAAACTTCAAGTGTGTCCCGAAAAGCAACCATTTGTGGTTCCGGCCTAGGGGTATTGGATAGATGCTCAAAGTCCCATAGAACTTCGTTAAAATCGCCAATAACGAGCCATGACTGGTCACTAACATTCTTCAATCCCAGGAGCTTAGTCCACGTTAAATGTCTGTTTTCAACACGGTGTTCACCGTATACAAAAGTAACTCTCCATTGTATTACATCAAAATGTAGCTTGACCAATTCATCAATATACCGATCATCTTTGTCCAGAACCTCTACTACACATGCTTTGTGCCAGAACAATGCAGGTCCTCCACTGAAACCATCATTGTCAACTCCTTCAAAACCCTTCAAACCGAGACGAGATTGAATTCTTCTCATCTTCACTGTTTTTGTCTAGTTTCACAAAAGGAACACCATCATGGGGAATTGCGACCGAGGTATGGTCGCAATCTCGCGAACTGTCCCCCAGCGGGAGTTCTAGCTATAAGATTCATCTGTCCTGGCGGCGTTCCCCAAAGGAACCCGCCGATGTTGTCGTGTTTTCCCCGTTATTGTTTTGCATACCCAATTTAACTCTTTTCGGATCCTGCTTTGCTGAAGGACTATGAGGGATCACATCTCCAGATTTGTGGATTGCTAGCTGCATATTATTTGAGCTTGGGCCCGGAGGCTGTTCAATTGCATTGATACCCAGATAAACACCCGGGAAGGGCATCAATGAACCTGGGTACATATGAATCCACTTTAAAAACACATTTCTAAATGCTAAAAAAAATCTGAAAAAGGTTGCACCGATACGTCTTCATGTTTTATGTGCGTGCATAAAGTTTCACGAGAAATTAACCTTTTCTGTGGCCTATGCAAAAAGACAAAAAATTGTGTCGTAAACTCTATTTAGAAGCACAGAAAATTGTCTTCTTTGCGGAGACAAACCGAAAAGACATTTCCTCACAAAATTTTCTGCCGCGCACACACATCCGCGAACATGTATGCGCGAAATTTTCTTTTGAATTGTTCGACATTTCAAAAAGTGGGTGCATATGCCAATGGGTTCAGGACGTGCCGACTCACCAACACCGGGCATTTTCCTTCTAGGATCATCAACATCGTTCTAGACAATATCACTGTTGCCAGGTTTCACTCCTTGACCAGTTTTTTTTCATAAGAAGAAAAGATTCGTACTGAAGAACCTTGTAGCCAAATAATCCTTCCCTGGCCTTATAGGTTTCCAGTTTGTAGCAAAAGTTTTTTCGAGAGTACGCAAATCGCGTATGTAGCTTTATAGAAGAGAATTGCAGTACAAGACTACCACCACTCGCTGCGAACAACGTGCATAGCACAAACTTCACACCCGGGCTAGTCCAAAGACAGGAATCAGCGATAACACAACTGAAAAGCAAAAAAAGCCTGTCCAAAACAGAACAACCTCGCCGTGTCTCGGCCGCCGTCAGTCACCTTCGAAGAACAACATCCTCACTGAGCATCACTTGTCGACGCACCATCCCCCCTACCCTCTTTATGCCTAAAATGAGGTGGCAAAAGGATGGCAGAACTCGATCCGCCCCGAGAAAGGCACCGTCTTGAATTCACCAACAAAGGCCGTACATTGCGCCACGTTGAGAGTTGATCCGATTTCTGCGGTCCTTCCATTTCTCCCTTCCGTTGACAAAAGTATTAACTGAATGATGATGGGAAGGGCGCAGTGTAATTTTCGCATCGCAGCCGTGCATTCGACACCGATCCGACCGTCCATTGCCGGTGCGCGCGGATCGACGGGCCCACGCCACCCCTTCCCGCGCCGTTTAAATAGTCCGTCCAAACTCGTCCCCCGTCATCACCAACACAACGCACTCCCGCCAACACAGCGCGCTCCCGTCCCGCCTTCTCAAATCCCAATTCCCCATCGGCCATCGCCGAATCTCTCCGCGCCTCCACCCCGCCAGACGCCATGGACGCCTCAGCCGCCGGCGCCGTTCCGAAGGCGAAGAAGTACGTGGTGGGGCGCAAGCTCGGCGGCGGCCCCAGGAAGCAGGCGGTGGCGCGGTCCGTCAAGGCCGGGC
This sequence comes from Triticum aestivum, assembly GCF_018294505.1. NCBI lineage: Eukaryota > Viridiplantae > Streptophyta > Magnoliopsida > Poales > Poaceae > Triticum > Triticum aestivum. The sequence goes on along the minus strand of NC_057808.1, from coordinate 512,314,502 downwards.
TGCAGTTCCCCGTCGGCCGCATCGGGCGCTTCCTCAAGAAGGGCCGCTATGCGCAGCGCGTCGGCATGGGCGCCCCCGTCTACCTCGCCTCCGTCCTCGAGTACCTCGCCGCCGAGCTCCTGGAGCTCGCCGGGAACGCCGCCAAGGACAACAAGAAGGCCCGCATCATCCCGCGCCACCTGGTGCTCGCCATCCGGAACGACCAGGAGCTCGGCAGGCTGCTCGCCGGCGTCACCATCGCCCACGGCGGCGTGCTGCCCAACATCAACCCCGTGCTGCTCCCCAAGAAGACCGCCGAGAAGGCGCCCAAGTCGCCCAAGAAGGCCGCCAAGTCCCCCAAGAAGGCTTAGTCGATTACTTACTGTCTAGTAGCGCACTTTGTAGTATAATTACTGTTCGCTCTTTGGGTAATGGTGTCGATGTAGTGATGTTCTGTTCTGTTTTGAGAAAAAAATTGTCAGGGATCTCTCTGACTAGCAGTAAATTTCTGGTCTGTCGACATGGAGCCCAACATCAATTTCCGGATGTAGTGATGCTATATGGAGTTCTACATTTGCGGGGAGGGATGAATTGTTGCACGTTTTTAACAATCGTATGAATCTGACAAATTCACCTGGCGTGGTTACCAGAAAAACTAGTACAAGTCAGAGTTGCAAGCTGAAGAAGCCGAGGAGCATCCCCAACCTGTATTTTACATGTCAGGCAGTATGAGTTCAGGTTCAGACGAAGAAGCCGACGCGCACAATGGGTTGATGGGCAAGCTTGGCAACAAGGAAGGTCCCGGAAGATAAGCCCCTCTTGCCCTGTCTGACTCTGACATGATCGGCCCGTCCAATTCAGTTTACACTGTCACTGAATGAGAGTGTCTGATTCAGTCCTCGTTTCTTCACAGTTGAGCGGCCCAGTAAAGATGTAGAGGAGGCGAACGTGGACAGGTTCCTTTCGGAGCAAGACAAGAGAAGCCGAGGGAGAAGCATGGCTTGACGATCAGCCCCGTCCCTATTGATACAGGAATTGTTCAGAAGTTCTCAGTTTGCGCTCTGGTTCTCAGACATGCACCTCCTCCACGTCGAGGTAATTAATGGAGCTCAAGCAACAGACCCATTTCTCTGAATTTCTGAAGCTGATCCAGGATATGGAGCTCAAGCAGCAGCAGGTCCATTGTCCCTCCTTCATTCCAGGAGCGCAACTTCGCCTGGGCCGGCGTCGAAAACTGGCACAAAGCCGTGTATGTGTGCCCACTTTGTCGGACAACATGGTGATCTCTTTCATAAACTGGTTCAGAAGGCACTGCAAGAGTCAGGTCGGCTGGGCCGTCCCCGCAGTCGATCAGCTGCCGGCGACTCCAACCAACGAACCAAGGGAACACAAGCTCCTGGAAAGGTACGGCGAAAACAAGCCACCGTTCTTCTCCACGGTGAATTACTCCTACACGATTGTTGGAGGTTTGGTGCGATCTGGACTTGGAGGAAGTTTGGTGCGATATGAACCGGCGAGTGAACTACACGATTGTTGGAGGAGGTTTAGTGCGATCTAGACCGGCAAGTGAATTATTAGTAACGACCTTTTTTATTCCTTTCGTCCACTCTCGGTGCGCGGCCCACTAGTCTACTGTACATGATATTCGTTCGCAAAAAAAAAAGTTTATTGTACATGGAACAGTTGGTCGGCCATTTTCCCCCTTGTTTTGATGAATGATTGAAAGCTCGTCAAAAAAAGAGAGACTGTCGACATAAGAGTCGTACCACCGGCGATCGAGCCAGTCTCTCCCGGTCCGGCGCGCCGCTATCCCTAGCCAGAGGTCCTTTCCCTGCCGCCGGCGGGATACAAGGATGAATTCCCTCTCCATCCTCCTCTTCCCCCGCGCGCGCCCTTCGCTCCCGCTCCCGCTCCGCGCCGCCGCCCCGGCCACCAGCAGCACCAGAGCGGCGGCACCGGCCCCGCGACGGTGGCGGCAGCGCGCGCCGCTGCCCTCGCCGGTCTCGGCCGTGGCGGCGGAGGCGCCCTCGGCAGCGTCGCCGTTCGGTGCCGAGGCGGAGAAGGAGAAGGAGGAGCGGCAGTTCGACTGGCTGGACCAGTGGTACCCGCTGGCCCCGGTGTGCGACCTGGACCCCGGCGCGCCGCACGGCAAGACGGTGCTGGGCCTCCGCGTGGTGGCCTGGTACGACCGCGCCGTGGACGAGTGGCGCGTGTTCGACGACGCCTGCCCGCACCGCCTGGCGCCGCTCTCCGAGGGCCGCATCGACGACAAGGGCCGCCTCCAGTGCGTCTACCACGGCTGGTGCTTCGACGGCCGCGGCTCCTGCCAGTTCATCCCCCAGGCCCCCGCCCTCGGCCCACCTGTCTGTAACCATTGATCCATTCTCCTTCTTCCTCCTCCGGTCCATCACAAAACCAAAACCAAAACCGAAACCGAAATGTTCCTTCTCTGAATTGCGCAGGTGCACAAGAACAGCAAGGCGTGCGTGGCGTCGTACCCGAGCGTGGTGCAGAACAACATCCTGTGGTTCTACCCGAGGGCCGACGGCGAGCACCAGGACATTCTGCAGAGGAAGCGCCCGCCATTCATCCCGGAGATCGACGACCCCTCCTTCGTCGCCGTCTACGGCGTCAGGGACCTCCCCTACGGGTACACATCCTGAACCTGGATACATGCGGCTGCCTCCCTCCATTGCACAGTCTCACACACAGTCACAGCTCCGTTGGTTTGCAGCTACGATGTGTTGGTGGAGAACCTCATGGACCCTGCACATGTCCCCTAGGCGCACAAGGGGCTGATGGGCAAGCTTCGCAAGAAGGAAGACCTCGGCAGATAAGCCTCTATAATATGCCTGCCTGCCTGACATGACAGGCGCCGTCGAATTCAGTTTGCAGAGTGTCACTTGAAACACTGAATACAAGTGCTGATTCAATCGTTGTTCTTGTTCTCTTCACGGTTGAGTTCGACATCGAAGGCGGCGGGCCGATAAAGATGAAGACGAAGGAGGCGAACGTGGACGGGTTTCTGACGGAGCAGCAGGAGAACCGCGGCTACTTCCGGTACGTCGCGCCGTGCACCTTCTACGGCTCGCCGCTTCCCAGAGAGGTCGCACCGTTCGCCGTCGACGACTCGCCGCTTCCCACTGAGGCCACGGAAGAGGTATGCATGGATCGATGAGCCCCGTCGGCAAGTGAAGTTCGCAGCACGTCAGGGAAGAACAAATCAGTTTATGGCATGGATTGGTTTGGGCATGCGGATGCAGGAGAAGAAGAAGAAGAAGCCCCAGTTCATGATGGTGTTCATGTGCGTCCCAGTGGCGCCGGGGAAGAGCAGGGTGATCTGGGCCTTCCCGAGGAACGTCGGCCTCTGGCTCGACAAGATCATACCGCGGTGGTACTACCACATGGGCCCGAACGCCCTCTTGGACTCGGACATGTACCTCCTCCACGTCGAGGTAATTAATGGAGCTCAAGCAACACATCCATTGCTCTGAATTTCTGAACCCGGCCCATTATTTCAGGAGCGTAACTTCGCCGCCGCCGGCGTCCAAAACTGGCACAAAGCCGTGTACGTGCCCACGTCGTCGGACAACATGGTGATCGCCTTCAGAAACTGGTTCAGAAAGCACTGCAGGAGCCAGGTCGGCTGGGCCGTCCCCACAGCCGATCAGCTGCCGGCGACTCCAACCAAAGACAAGCTCATGGAGAGGTACAACTAGAGCAAACCTGGAGCTTGGAACTCCTGAGAGTTCCGATCAGAACAGCGTTGACGTTGTGATGGCATCCGCAGGTACTGGTCGCACGTGGCGCAGTGCAGGAGCTGCAGCGCGGCGTTGAAGGCCATGAAGGCGCTGGAGGTCGCCCTGCAGTTCGCGTCGGTTGCGGTCGTCGGCTTCCTCGCCGTCGCCAAGGGGACGCTGGTGACGTCGGTCGTGCAGAGAGCCGCCGTCGTGTCCTTGGCCGTGCTGTGCTTCGCCGCGTCCCGCTGGCTGGCGAGCTTCATCGAGAAGAACTTCTATTTCCATGATTACGTCCATGCTTACAAGTGAAGAGATATTCCGGCCCGTGCCATGCAATCAAAGAAAAATAGATGTGTCGAGAGAGGACTTTAATACATACTCCTTCATGTATGCCTTCACATCCTTATGCTGTCCAAATAAGGGAAAGTTGTAAATATCCTAGCAGTTTTGCCAAGTCGCAGTAAGACTTCGTTATGTCTCAGTCGATGATATATTCTTTTCATCTTGCATGGAGATTCGTAAAAAGGAATTCCTTTTACTTTTCCCTTTTTCTTCTTATATACTAGTATCACTTGACTCAGACTTAGCTAAGTCTGAGTCAACTGAGACCTAGGAGAGCATTGCTAAATTCGGGCATGACCTTTCCTCATTTTTAAGTATTTGGATCACAATTCAAATAGGCGAAATAAAAAGGAGTTAAGTGCATAAGTACATTTCATATATGAAATGGAGGTGCATTTAAATAATTAAGAATAAATGAATAAGATTCCAACTTTATTATAATAAATAAATAATACAAACTTAATTACAAGTTTGTTAATAACAAAATGAAATGGATAAAACAATACATTTTATTGATGATCAAACAATTACAAAGTGATCACACAGAATATACATTATAATTAGAAACATGAATCTTTACTAATGGATTTACATAGATAAAAAAGTAAAGAGAAAAAGAAATGCAAGCCCTAGAACCAAACCTAAACTGGAGTAGTTCTTCTTCTTCTGATCCTCTTTACTTCTTGATCAAGACCTACGAAACAAACAACAAACAAAAGGACGACGCTGGGCGCTGGCTGGCGAGCTTCATCGAGAAGAACTTCTATTTACATGATTACATCCATGCTTACAAGTGAGGACATATTCCGGCCCGTGCCATGCAATCAAAGATAAATAGATGTGTTGAGAGAGGACTTTAATACATACGCCTTCATGTATGCCTTCACATCCTTATGAAGCTATGCTGTCCAAATCAGGGAAAGTTGTAAGTATGCTAGCAGTTTTGCTAAGTCTCAGTGAGACTTCGTTATGTCTCAATCAATGATATATTCCTTTCATCTTGCATGGAGATTGTAAAAAAGAATTCTTTTTTTTACTTTTCCCTTTTTCTTCTTATATACTACTAGTATCACTTGACTCAGACTCAGCTAAGTCTTAGTCAACTGAGACCTAGGAGAGCATTGCTAAATTCGGGCATGACCTTTGCTCATTTTTAAGTATTTGGATCACAATTCAAATAGGTGAAATAAAAAGGAGTTAAGTGCATAAGTACATTTCTTATATGAAATGGAAGTGCATTTAAATAATTAAGAATAAATTAATAAGGTTCCAACTTTATTATAATAAATAAATAATACAAACTTAATTACAAGTTTGTTAATAACAAAATGAAATGGATAAAGAAACAATACATTTTATTGATGATCAAACAATTACAAAGTGATCACACAGAATATACATTATAATTAGAAACATGAATCTTTACTAATGGATTTACATAGATAAAAAAGTAAAAGAAAAAAAAGAAATGCAAGCCCTAGAACTAAACCTAAACTGGAGTAGTTCTTCTTCTTCTGATCCTCTTTACTTCTTGATCAAGACCTACAAAACAAACAGCAAACAAAAGGAATTGTGTTATAGTTAAAATGTTGCATTTCCAAAGGGAAATGCATTACTATATGAGCTGGCACTTAGGACAACTCGGCAATGGTCCAAATATCCTTAAATAGAAAGTTCCAAAGGAAATCCAACAAAGCCAAGTAATGAACATTAAGTAATCAAATGTACAGTATCAGAGACAAAAGGAACAGTACATGGAGAGAACAGCTGTACCAAATCAAGTTCAAGAGTGGAGTTTCCCAGGATACAGGCACCGCAAGAGGTGAAAGGCACAGATCATGCTGTACATTAGTGTAGAAACCCGGAGTTGGATCCGTTACTTTCATCCAGCACCGTTGGATCCTCATTAAATGGCTAAAAACAGATTGTGCTCTGCTCGCCTTCGCCATTTTTCTTCCCCACGCAGCCGCCGACCTACCCAGCCTTGACGAATGTGTGTTCCGATATTCAATGGCTAAAAACAGCAAATTCTTTGAACAATTCTCACTGTGTGTTCCGATATTTTACTCAACGAATACCTTCATTATAGTTATTAATCTAATCCCTCTAAGTATGTGGGTTGTTCCGTTGTACCCGAAGGAAATATGCCCTAAAGGCAATAATAAAGTTATTATTTATATTTCCTTATATCATGATAAATGTTTATTATTCATGCTAGAAATTGTATTAACCGGAAACTTAGTACATGTGTGAATACATAGACAAACAGAGTGTCACTAGTATGCCTCTACTTGACTAGCTCGTTGAATCAAAGATGGTTAAGTTTTCTAGCCATAGACATGAGTTGTCATTTGATTAACGGGATCACATCATTAGAGAATGATGTGATTGACTTGACCCATTCCGTTAGCTTAGCACTTGATCGTTTAGCATGTTGCTATTGCTTTCTTCATGACTTATACATGTTCCTATGACTATGAGATTATGCAACTCCCAAATACCAGAGGAACACCTTGTGTGCTATCAAACATCACAACGTAACTGGGTGATTATAAAGATGCTCTACAGGTGTCTCCGAAGGTGTTTGTTGGGTTGGCATAGATCGAGATTAGGATTTGTCACTCCGATTGTCGGAGAGGTATCTCTGGGCCCTCTCGGTAATGCACATCACTATAAGCCTTGCAAGCAATGCAACTAATGAGTTAGTTGCGGGATGATGTATTACGGAACGAGTAAAGAGACTTGCCGGTAACGAGATTGAACTAGGTATTGAGATACCGACGATCGAATCTCGGGCAAGTAACATACCGATGACAAAGGGAACAACGTATGTTGTTATGCGGTTTGACCGATAAAGATCTTTGTAGAATATGTAGGAACCAATATGAGCATCCAGGTTCCGCTATTGGTTATTGACCGGAGGCATGTATCGGTCATGTCTACATAGTTCTCAAACCCGTAGGGTCCGCACGCTTAACGTTCGGTGACAATCGGTATTATGAGTTTATGTGTTTTGATGTATCGAAGGTTTTTCGGAGTCCCGGATGAGATCAGGGACATGACGAGGAGTCTCGAAATGTTGGAGACGTAAAGATCGATATATTGGAAGGCTATATTCGGACATCAGAAAGGTTCTGAGTGGTTCGGGTATTTATCGGAGTACCGGAGAGTTACGGGAATTCGCCGGGAAGTATATGGGCCTTATTGGGCTTTAGGGGAGAGAGAGAGGGGCTGCCTAGGGCAGGCCGCGTGCCCCCCAAGGCCTAGTCCGAATTGGACTAGGGAGAGAGGCGGCGCCCCCTCCTTCCTTCTCTTCTCTCTTCCCCTTCCTTCTCTCCTACTCCTACTACATGGAGGGGGGGGGGGGAATCCTACTCCCGGTGGGAGTAGGACTCCCCAGGGCGCGCCATAGTAGAGGGCCGGCCCTCCCCCTCCTCCACTCCTTTATATACGGGGGAAGGGGGCACCCCATAGACACACAAGTTGACCAGTTGATCTTTTAGCCGTGTGCGGTGCCCCCCTCCACCATAATCCACCTCGGTCATATCATAGTGGTGCTTAGGCGAAGCCCTGCGTCGGTAGCATCATCATCACCGTCATCACGCCGTCGTGCTGACGGAACTCTCCCTCGAAGCTCTGCTGGATCGGAGTTCGTGGGACGTCACCGAGCTGAACATGTGCTGAACTCGGAGGTGCCGTGCGTTCGGTACTTGATCGGTCGGATCGTGAAGACGTACGACTACATCAACCGCGTTCTCATAAGGCTTCCGCTTACGGTCTACGAGGGTACGTGGACGACACTCTCCCCTCTCGTTGCTATGCATCACCATGATCTTGCGTGTGCGTAGGATTTTTTTTGAAATTACTACGTTCCCCAACAGTGGCATCCGAGCCAGGTTTATGCGTAGATGTTATATGCACGAGTAGAACACAAGTGAGTTGTGGGCGATACAAGTCATACTGCTTACCAACATGTCATACTTTGATTCGGCGGTATTGTTGGATGAAGCGGCCCAGACCGACATTACGCGTACGCTTACGCGAGACTGGTTCTACCGACGTGCTTCGCACACAGGTGGCTGGCGGGTGTCAGTTTCTCCAACTTTAGTTGAATCGAGTGTGGTTACTTCCGGTCCTTGTGAAGGTTAAAACATCACATACTTGACGAAATATCGTTGTGGTTTTGATGCGTAGGTAAGAACGGTTCTTGCTCAGCCCGTAGCAGCCACGTAAAACTTGCAACGACAAAGTAGAGGACGTCTAACTTATTTTTGTAGGGCATGCTATGATGTGATATGGTCAAGACATGATGCTAAATTTTATTGTATGAGATGATCATGTTTTGTAACCAAGTTATCGGCAACTGTCAGGAGCCATATGGTTGTCGCTTTATTGTATGAAATGCAATCGCCATGTAATTGCTTTACTTTATCACTAAGCGGTAGCGATAGTCGTAGAAGCAATAGTTGGCGAGACGACAACGATGCTACGATGGAGATCAAGGTGTCGCGCCGGTGATGATGGTGATCATGACGGTGCTTTGGAGATGGAGATCAAAGGCACAAGATGACAATGGCCATATCATATCACTTATATTGATTGCATGTGATGTTTATCTTTTATGCATCTTATTTTGCTTAGTTCGACGGTAGCATTATAAGATGATCTCTCACTAAATTTCAAGGTATAAGTGTTCTCCCTGAGTATGCACCATTGCGAAAATTCGTCGTGCCGAGACACCACGTGATGATCGGGTGTGATAAGCTCTACGGTCACATACAACGGGTGCAAGCCAGTTTTGCACACGCAGAATACTCGGGTTAAACTTGACGAGCCTAGCATATGCAGATATGGCATCGGAACACTGAGATCGAAAGGTCGAGCGTGAATCATATAGTAGATATGATCAACATAGTGATGTTCACCATTGAAAACTACTCCATCTCACGTGATGATCGGACATGGTTTAGTTGATTTGGATCACGTGATCACTTAGATGATTAGAGGGATGTCTATCTAAGTGGGAGTTCCTAAGTAATATGATTAATTGAATTTTAATTTATCATGAACTTAGTCCTGGTAGTATTAGCATATCTATGTTGTAGATCAATAACTCGCGTTTAGCTCCCTTGTTTTATTTTTGATATGTTCCTAGAGAAAACTAAGTTGAAAGATGTTAGTAGCAATGATGCGGATTAGATCCATGATCTGAGGATTATCCTCATTGCTACACAGAAGAATTATGTCCTTGATGCACCGCTAGGTGACAGACCGATTGCAGGAGCAAATGCAGACGTTATGAACGTTTGGCAAGCTCGATATGATGACTACTTGATAGTTTAGTCCAGCATGCTTTACGGCTTAGAATCGGGGCTTCAAAGACGTTTTTGAAATGCCACAGAGTATATGAGATGTTCCAAGATTTGAAATTATTATTTCAGACTCATGCCCATGTCGAAAGGTATGAGACTTTGACAAGTACTTTGCCTACAAGATGGAGGAGAATAGCTCAGCTAGTGAGCATGTGCTCAGAATGTCTGAGTACTACAATCACTTGAATCAAGTGGGAGTTAATCTTCCAGATAAGATAGTGATTGACAGAGTTCTCTAGTCACTATCACCAAGTTACTAGAACTTCGTGATGAACTATAATATGCAAGGGATAACGGAAACGATTCCCAATCTCTTCGTGATGCTGAAATCGACGAAGGTAGAAATCAAGAAAAGCATCAAGTATTGATGGTTGACAAGACCACTAGTTTCAAGAAAAGGGCAAAGGGAAGAAGGGGAACTTCAAAAAGAACGGCAAGCAAGTTGCTGCTCCCGTGAAGAAGCCCAAAGCTAGACCCAAGCCTGAAACTGAGTGTTTCTACTGCAAAGGAAATTGTCACTGGAAGTGGAACTGCCCTAGATACTTGGTGGATAAGAAGGATGGCAAAGTGAACAAAGGTATATTGGATATACATGTTATTGATGTGTACTTTACTAGTGTTTATAGCAACCCCTCGGCATTTGATACTGGTTCAGTTGCTAAGAGTAGTAACTCGAAACAGGAGTTGCAGAATGAATAGAAACTAGTTAAGGGCGAGGTGACGATGTGTGTTGGAAGTAGTTCCAAGATTGATATGATCATCATCGCACACTCCCTATACTTTCGGGATTAGTGTTGAACCTAAATAAGTGTTATTTGGTGTTTGCGTTGAGCATGAATATGATTTGATCATTTTTATTGCAATACGGTTATTCATTTAAGTTAGAGAATAATTGTTGTTTGTTTACATGTATAAAACCTTCTATGGTCATACACCCAATGAAAATGGTTTGTTGGATCTCGATCATAGTGATACACATATTCATAATATTGAAGCCAAAAGATGCAAAGTTAATAATGATAGTGCAACTTATTTGTGGCACTGCCGTTTAAGTATATTGGTGTAAAGCGCATGAAGAAACTCCATGCTGATGGGATTTTGGAATCACTTGACTATGAATCACTTGATGCTTGCGAACCATGCCTTATGGGCAAGATGACTAAGACTCCGTTCTCCGGAACAATAGAGCGAGCAACTGACTTATTGGAAATAATACATACTGATGTATGCGATCCGATGAGTGTTGAGGCTCGCGGCGGGTATCGTTATTTTCTGACCTTCACAGATGATTTGAGCAGATATGGGTATATCTACTTAATGAAACACAAGTCTGAAACAGTTGAAAAGTTCAAAGATTTTCAGAGTGAAGTGGAGAATCATCGTAACAAGAAAAATAAAGTTTCTATGATCTGATCGCAGAGGCAAATATTTGAGTTACGAGTTTGGCCTTCAATTAAAACAATGTGGAATAGTTTCACAAACTCATGCCACCTGGAACACCACAGCATAATGGTGTGTCCGAACGTCATAACCATACTTTATTGGATATAGTGCAATCTATGATGTCTCTTACCGATTTACCACTATCGTTTTGGGGTTATGCATTAGAGACAACTGCATTCATGTTAAATAGGGCATCATCTAAATCCGTTGAGACGACACCATATGAACTATGGTTTGGCAAGAAACCAAAGTTGTCGTTTCTTAAAGTTTGGGGTTGCGATGCTTATGTGAAAAAGTTTCATCCTGATAGGCTCAAACCCGAATCGGAGAAATGTGTCTTCATAGGATACCCAAAGGAGACAGTTGGGTACACCTTCTATCATAGATCCGAAGGCAAGACATTCGTTGCTAAGAATGGATCCTTTCTAGAGAAGGAGTTTCTCTCGAAAGAAGTGAGTGGGAGGAAAGTAGAACTTGATGAGGTAACTGTACCTGCTCCCTTATTGGAAAGTAGTTCATCACAGAAATCTGTTCCTGTGACTCCTACACCAATTAGTGAGGAAGCTAATGATGATGATCATGTAACTTCAGATCAATATGAGCATCCAGGTTCCGCTATTGGTTATTGACTGGAGACGTGTCTTGGTCATGTCTACATAGTTCTCGAACCCGTAGGGTCCGCACGCTTAACGTTTCGATGACAGTTATATTATGAGTTTATATGTTTTGATGTACCGAAGATTGTTCGGGGTCCCGGATGTGATCACGGACATGACGAGGAGTCTCAAAATGGTCAAGACATGAAGATTGATATATTGGAAGCCTATATTTGGATATCGGAAGTGTTCCGGGTGAAATCGGGATTTTACCGGAGTACCGGAGGGGTTACCGGAACCCCCCGGGGGTTAATGGGCCATAGTGGGCCTTAGTGGAGAAGAGGAGAGGCGGCCAGGGCAAGGGCCACGCGCCCCTCCCCCCTAGTCCGAATAGGACAAGGAGAGGGGGGCGGCGCCCCCTCTTTCCTTCTTCTCTCGGAGTTCGAGGGACGTCATCGGGCTGAACATGTGCTGAACTCGGAGGTGCCGTATGTTTGGTACTTGATCGGTCGTATCGTGAAGACGTACGACTACATCAACCGCGTTGTGCTAACGCTTCCGCTTTCGGTCTACGAGGGTACGTCGACAACACTCTCCCCTCTCGTTGCTATGCATCACCATGATCTTGCGTGTGCATAGGATTTTTTTTTGAAATTACTACGTTCCTCAACAGTGGCATCCGAGCCTGGATTTATGCGTAGATGTCATATGCACGAGTAGAACACAAGTGAGTTGTGGGCGATATAAGTCATACTGCTTACCAGCATGTCATACTTTGGTTCGGCGGTATTGTTGGATGAAGCGGCCCGGACCGACATTACGCGTACGCTTACGCGAGACTGGTTCTACCGACGTGCTTTGCACACAGGTGGCTGGCGGGTGTCAGTTTCTCCAACTTTAGTTGAACCGAGTGTGGCTACGCCCGGTCCTTGCGAAGGTTAAAACAGCACCAACTTGACAAACTATCATTGTGGTTTTGATGCGTAGGTAAGAACGGTTCTTGCTAAGCCCGTAGCAGCCACGTAAAACTTGCAACAACAAAGTAGAGGACATCTAACTTGTTTTTGCAGGGCATGTTGTGATGTGATATGGTCAAGACATGATGCTAAATTTTATTGTATGAGATGATCATGTTTTGTAACCAAGTTATGGGCAACTGGCAGGAGCCATATGGTTGTCGCTTTATTGTATGCAATGCAATCGCCCTGTAATGCTTTACTTTATCACTAAGCGGTAGCGATAGTCGTAGAAGCATAAGATTGGCGAGACGACAATGATGCTACGATGGAGATCAAGGTATCGCGCTGGTGACGATGGTGATCATGACGGTGCTTCGGAGATGGAGATCACAAGCACAAGATGATGATGGCCATATCATATCACTTATATTGATTGCATGTGATGTTTATCTTTTATGCATCTTATCTTGCTTTGATTGACGGTAGCATTATAAGATGATCTCTCACTAAATTTCAAGATAAAAGTGTTCTCCCTGAGTATGCACCGTTGCCAAAGTTCGTCGTGCCCAGACACCACGTGATGATCGGGTGTGACAAGCTCTACGTCTATCTACAACGGGTGCAAGCCAGTTTTTGCACACGCAGAATACTCAGGTTAAACTTGACGAGCCTAGCATATGCAGATATGGCCTCGGAACACTGAGACTGAAAGGTCGAGCGTGAATCATATAGTAGATATGATCAACATAGTGATGTTAACCATTAAAAGCTAATCCATTTGACGTGATGATCGGTTATGGTTTAGTTGATTTGGATCACGTGATCACTTAGAGGATTAGAGGGATGTCTATCTAAGTGGGAGTTCTTAAGTAATATGATTAATTGAACTTAAATTTATCATGAACTTAGTACCTGATAGTATCTTGCTTGTCTATGTTGATTGTAGATAGATGGCCCGTGCTGTTGTTCTTTTGAATTTTAATGCGTTCCTTGAGAAAGCAAAGTTGAAAGATGATGGTAGCAATTACACGGACTGGGTCCGTAACTTGAGGATTATCCTCATTGCTGCACAGAAGAATTACATCCTGGAAGCACCGCTGGGTGCCAGGCCTGCTGCTGATGCAACTGACGACGTTAAGAACGTCTGGCAGAGCAAAGCTGATGACTACTCGATAGTTCAATGTGCTATGCTTTACGGCTTAGAACCGGGACTTCAACGACATTTTGAACGTCATGGAGCATATGAGATGTTCCAGGAGGTGAAGTTATATTTCAAGCAAATGCCCGGATTGAGAGATATGAAGTCTCCAATAAGTTCTACAGCTGCAAGATGGAGGAGAATAGTTCTGTCAGTGAGCATATACTCAAAATGTCTGGGTATAATAATCACTTGATTCAACTGGGAGTTAATCTTCCGGATGATAGCGTCATTGACAGAATTCTTCAATCACTGCCACCAAGCTACAAGAGCTTCGTGATGAACTATAACATGCAAGGGATGGATAAGACGATTCCCGAGCTCTTCGCAATGCTAAAGGCTGCAGACGTAGAAATCAAGAAGGAGCATCAAGTGTTGATGGTCAATAAGACCACCAGTTTCAAGAAAAAGGGCAAAGGGAAGAAGAAGGGGAACTTCAAGAAGAACAGCAAGCAAGTTGCTGCTCAGGAGAAGAAGCCCAAGTCTGGACCTAAGCCTGAGACTGAGTGCTTCTACTGCAAGCAGATTGGTCACTGGAAGCGGAATTGCCCCAAGTATTTGGCGGATAAGAAGGATGGCAAAGTGAACAAAGGTATATGTGATATACATGTTATTGATGTGTACCTTACTAGAGCTCGCAGTAGCACCTGGGTATTTGATACTGGTTCTGTTGCTAATATTTGCAACTCGAAACAGGGACTACGGATTAAGCGAACACTGGCCAAGGACGAGGTGACGATGCACGTGGGAAACGGTTCCAAAGTCGATGTGATCGCCGTCGGCACGCTACCTCTACATCTACCTTCGGGATTAGTATTAGACCTAAATAATTGTTATTTGGTGCCAGCGTTGAGCATGAACATTATATCTGGATCTTGTTTGATGCGAGACGGTTATTCATTTAAATCAGAGAATAATGGTTGTTCTATTTATATGAGTAATATCTTTTATGGTCATGCACCCTTGAAGAGTGGTCTATTTTTGATGAATCTCGATAGTAGTGATACACATATTCATAATGTTGAAGCCAAAAGATGCAGAGTTGATAATGATAGTGCAACTTATTTGTGGCACTGCCGTTTAGGTCATATCGGTGTAAAGCGCATGAAGAAACTCCATACTGATGGACTTTTGGAACCACTTGATTATGAATCACTTGGTACTTGCGAACCGTGCCTCATGGGCAAGATGACTAAAACGCCGTTCTCCGGTACTATGGAGAGAGCAACAGATTTGTTGGAAATCATACATACAGATGTATGTGGTCCGATGAATGTTGAGGCTCGTGGCGGATATCGTTATTTTCTCACCTTCACAGATGATTTAAGCAGATATGGGTATATCTACTTAATGAAACATAAGTCTGAAACGTTTGAAAATTTCAAAGAATTTCAGAGTGAAGTTGAAAATCATCGTAACAAGAAAATAAAGTTTCTATGATCTGATCGTGGAGGAGAATATTTGAGTTACGAGTTTGGTCCATATTTGAAACAATGCGGAATAGTTTCGCAACTCACGCCACCCGGAACACCACAGCGAAATGGTGTGTCTGAACGTCGTAATCGTACTTTACTAGATATGGTGCGATCTATGATGTCTGTTACTGATTTACCGCTATCGTTCTGGGGTTATGCTTTAGAGACGGCTGCATTCACGTTAAATAGGGCACCATCGAAATCCGTTGAGACAACGCCTTATGAACTGTGGTTTGGCAAGAAACCAAAGTTGTCGTTTCTTAATGTTTGGGGCTGCGATGCCTATGTGAAAAACTTCAACCTGATAAGCTCGAACCCAAATCGGAGAAATGTGTCTTCATAGGATACCCAAAAGAGACTGTTGGGTACACCTTCTATCACAGATCAGAAGGCAAGACATTCGTTGCTAAGAATGGATCCTTTCTAGAGAAGGAGTTTCTCTCGAAAGAAGTGAGTGGAGGAAAGTAGAACTTGATGAGGTAACTGTACCTGCTCCCTTATTGGAAAGTAGCTCATCATAGAAATCTGTTCCTGTGACGACTACACCAATTAGTGAGGAAGTTAATGATGATGATCATGGAACTTCAGATCAAGTTGTTACTGAACCTCGTAGGTCAACCAGAGTAAGATCCGCACTAGAGTGGTACGGTAATCCTTTTCTGGAGGTTATGTTACTAGACCATGACGAACCTACGAACTATGAAGAAGCGATGGTGAGCCCAGATTCCGCAAAATGGCTTGAGGCCATGAAATCTGAGATGGGATCCATGTATAAGAACAAAGTGTGGACTTTGGTTGACTTGCCCGATGATCGGCAAGCAATTGAGAATAAATGCATCTTCAAGAAGAAGACTGACGCTGACGGTAATGTTACTGTCTATAAAGCTCGACTTGTTGCAAAAGGTTTTCGACAAGTTCAAGGGATTGACTACGATGAGACCTTCTCACCCGTAGCGATGCTTAAGTCTGTCCGAATCATGTTAGCAATTGCCGCATTTTATGATTATGAAATTTGGCAAATGGATGTCAAAACTGCATTCCTGAATGGATTTCTGAAAGAAGAGTTGTATATGATGCAACCGGAAGGTTTTGTCGATCCAAAGGGAGCTAACAAAGCATGCAAAGCTCCAGCGATCCATTTATGGACTGGTGCAAGCCTCTCGGAGTTGGAATAAACGCTTTGATAGTGTGATCAAAGCATTTGGTTTTGTACAGACTTTTGGAGAAGCCTGTATTTACAAGAAAGTGAGTGGGAGCTCTGTAGCATTTCTGATATTATATGTGGATGACATATTGCTGATTGGAAATGATATAGAATTTCTGTATAGCATAAAGGGATACTTGAATAAGAGTTTTTCAATGAAAGACCTCGGTGAAGCTGCGTATATATTGGGCATCAAGATCTATAGAGATAGATCAAGACGCTTAATTGGACTTTCACAAAGCACATACCTTGACAAAGTTTTGAAGAAGTTCAAAATGGATCAAGCAAAGAAAGGGTTCTTGCCTGTGTTACAAGGTGTGAAGTTGAGTAAGACTCAATGCCCGACCACTGCAGAAGATAGAGAGAAAATGAAAGATGTTCCCTATGCTTCAGCCATAGGCTCTATCATGTATGCAATGCTGTGTACCAGACCTGATGTGTGCCTTGCTATAAGTCTAGCAGGGAGGTACCAAAGTAATCCAGGAGTGGATCACTGGACAGCGGTCAAGAACATCCTGAAATACCTGAAAAGGACTAAGGATATGTTTCTCGTTTATGGAGGTGACAAAGAGCTCATCGTAAATGGTTACGTTGATGCAAGCTTTGACACTGATCCGGACGATTCTAAATCGCAAACCGGATACGTGTTTACATTGAACGGTGGAGCTGTCAGTTGGTGCAGTTCTAAACAAAGCGTCGTGGCGGGATCTACGTGTGAAGCGGAGTACATAGCTGCTTCGGAAGCGGCAAATGAAGGAGTCTGGATGAAGGAGTTCATATCCGACCTAGGTGTCATACCTAGTGCATCGGGTCCAATGAAAATCTTTTGTGACAATACTGGTGCAATTGCCTTGGCGAAGGAATCCAGATTTCACAAGAGAACCAAGCACATCAAGAGACGCTTCAATTCCATCCGGGATTTAGTCCAGGTGGGAGACATAGAAATTTGCAAGATACATACGGATCTGAATGTTGCAGACCCGTTGACTAAGCCTCTTCCACGAGCAAAACATGATCAGCACCAAGGCTCCATGGGTGTTAGAATCATTACTGTGTAATCTAGATTATTGACTCTAGTGCAAGTGGGAGACTGAAGGAAATATGCCCTAGAGGCAATAATAAAGTTATTATTTATTTCCTTATATCATGATAAATGTTTATTATTCATGCTAGAATTGTATTAACCGGAAACATAATACATGTGTGAATACATAGACAAACAGAGTGTCACTAGTATGCCTCTACTTGACTAGCTCGTTGATCAAAGATGGTTAAGTTTCCTAGCCATTGACATGGGTTGTCATTTGATTAACGGGATCACATCATTAGGAGAATGATGTGATTGACTTGACCCATTCCGTTAGCTTAGCACTCGATCGTTTAGTATGTTGCTATTGCTTTCTTCATGACTTATACATGTTCCTATGACTATGAGATTATGCAACTCCCGTTTACCGGAGGAACACTTTGTGTGCTACCAAACGTCACAACGTAACTGGGTGATTATAAAGGTGCTCTACAGGTGTCTCCGAAGGTACTTGTTGGGTTGGCGTATTTCGAGATTAGGATTTGTCACTCCGATTGTCGGAGAGGTATCTCTGGGCCCACTCGGTAATGCACATCACTTAAGCCTTGCAAGCATTGCAACTAATGAGTTAGTTGCGGGATGATGTATTACGGAACGAGTAAAGAGACTTGCCGGTAACGAGATTGAACTAGGTATTGAGATACCGACGATCGAATCTCGGGCAAGTAACATACCGATGACAAAGGGAACAACGTATGTTGTTATGCGGTCTGACCGATAAAGATCTTCGTAGAATATGTGGGAGCCAATATGAGCATCCAGGTTCCGCTATTGGTTATTGACCGGAGACGTGTCTCGGTCATGTCTACATAGTTCTCGAACCCGTAGGGTCCGCACGCTTAACGTTTCGATGACAGTTATATTATGAGTTTATATGTTTTGATGTACCGAAGATTGTTCGGGGTCCCGGATGTGATCACGGACACGACGAGGAGTCTCGAAATGGTCGAGACATGAAGATTGATATATTGGAAGCCTATATTTGGATATCGGAAGTGTTCCGGGTGAAATCGGGATTTTACCGGAGTACCGGAGGGGTTACCGGAACCCCCCGGGGGTTAATGGGCCATAGTGGGCCTTAGTGGAGAAGAGGAGAGGCGGCCAGGGCAAGGGCCGCGCGCCCCTCCCCCTAGTCCGAATAGGACAAGGAGAGGGGGCGGCGCCCCCCCTTTCCTTCTTCTCCTCCACCTCTTTCCCCCTCTTCTCCTAATCCAACAAGGAAAAGGGAGGGAGTCCTACTCCCGGTGGGAGTAGGACTCCTCCTGGCGCGCCCCCTCCTGGCCGGCCGCACCTCCCCCCTTGCTCCTTTATATACGGGGGCAGGGGGCACCCTAGAGACACAACAATTGATCGTTTGATATTTTAGCCGTGTGCGGTGCCCCCTCCACCATAGTCCACCTCGATAATACTGTAGCGGTGCTTAGGCGAAGCCCTGCGTCGGTAGAACAACATCATCGTCACCACGCCGTCGTGCTGACGAAACTCTCCCTCAACACTCGGCTAGATCGGAGTTCGAGGGACGTCATCGGGCTGAACTGTGCTGAACTCGGAGGTGCCGTACGTTCGGTACTTGATCGGTCGGATCGTGAAGACGTACGACTACATCAACCGCGTTGTGCTAATGCTTCCGCTTTCGGTCTACGAGGGTACGTGGACAACACTCTCCCCTCTCGTTGCTATGCATCACCATGATCTTGCGTGTGCGTAGGAATTTTTTTGAAATTACTACGTTCCCCAACACAAAGTGTGGACTTTGGTTGACTTGCCCGATGATCGGCAAGCATAGAAAATAAATGGATCTTCAAGAGGAAGACGGACGCTGATAGTAGTATTACTATCTACAAAGCTCAAATTGTCGCAAAAGGTTTTTGACAAGTTCAAGGTGTTGACTACGATGAGTTTTTCTCACTCGTAGCGATGCTTAAGTCTGTCCGAATCATGTTAGCAATTGCCGCATTTTATGAAATCCGGCAAATGGATAAACAAAACTACATTCCTTAATGGATTTGTTAAAGAAGAGTTGTATATGATGCAATCAGAAGGTTTTGTCAATCCTAAAGGTGCTAACAAAATATGCAAGCTCTAGTGATCCATCTATGGACTGGTGCTAGCATCTCGGAGTTAGAATATACGCCTTGATGAGTTGATCAAAGCATATAGTTTTATACAGACTTGCGGTGAAGCCTGTATTTACAAGAAAGTGAGTGGGAGCACTACAGCCTTTCTGATAAGTATATGTGAATGACATATTGTTGATCGGAAATGATGTAGAATTTTCTGGAAAGCATAATGGAGTATTTGAAAGGAGTTTTTCAAAGAAAGACCTCGGTAAAGCTGCTTACATATTGAGCATCAAGATCTATAGAGATAGATCAAGACGCTTGATAAGATTTTTCAATGAGTACATACCTTGACAAGATTTTTGAAGTCAAAATGGAACATTCAAAGAAGGAGTTCTTGCTTGTGTTGTAAGGTGTGAAGTTGAGTAAGACTCAAAGCCCGACCACGACAGAAGATAGAGAGAGAATGAAAGTCATTCCCTATGCCTCAGCCATAGGTTCTATAAAGTATGCCATGTTGTGTACCAGACCTATTGTATACCCTGCCCTGAGTTTGGCAAGGGAGTACAATAGTGATCTAGGAGTAGATCACTTGACAGCGGTCAAAATTATCGTTAGTGGAATAAGGATATGTTTCTCGATTATGGAGGTGACAAAAGGTTCGTCGTAAAGGGTTACGTCGATGCAAGTTTTGACACTGATCCAGATGACTCTAAGTCTCAATCTGGATACATATTGAAAGTGGGAGCAATTAGCTAGAGTAGCTCCGTGCAGAGCATTGTTGACATAGAAATTTGCAAAATACATACGGATCTGAATATGGCAGACCCGTTGACTAAACTTCTCTCACAAGCAAAACATGATCACACCTTAGTACTCTTTGGGTGTTAATCACATAGGCGATGTGAACTAGATTACTGACTCTAGTAAACCCTTTGAGTGTTGGTCACATGGCGATGTGAACTATGGATATTAATCACATGGTGATGTGAACTATTGGTGTTAAATCACATGGCGACGTGAACTAGATTATTGACTCTAGTGCAAGTAGGAGACTGAAGGAAATATGCCCTAGAGGCAATAATAAAGTTATTATTTATATTTCCTTATATCATGATAAATGTTTATTTTCATGCTAGAAATTGTATTAACCGTAAACTTAGTACATGTCTGAATACATAGACAAACAGAGTGTCACTAGTATGCCTCTACTTGACTAGCTCGTTGAATCAAAGATGGTTAAGTTTCCTAGCCATTGACATGAGTTGTCATTTGATTAACGGGATCACATCATTAGAGAATGATGTGATTGACTTGACCCATTCCGTTAGCTTAGCACTTGATCGTTTAGTATGTTGCTATTGCTTTCTTCATGACTTATACATGTTCCTATGACTATGAGATTATGCAACTCCCGAATACCGGAGGAACACCTTGCGTGCTATCAAACATCACAACGTAACTGGGTGATTATAAAGATGCTCTACGGGTGTCTCCGAAGGTGTTTGTTGGGTTGGCATAGATCGAGATTAGGATTTGTCACTCCGATTGTCGGAGAGGTATCTCTGGGCCCTCTCGGTAATGCAGATCACTATAAGCCTTGCAAGCAATGCAACTAATGAGTTAGTTGCGGGATGATGTATTACGGAACGAGTAAAGAGACTTGCCGGTAACGAGATTGAACTAGGTATTGAGATACCGACGATCGAATATCGGGCAAGTAACATACCGATGACAAAGGGAACAACGTATGTTGTTATGCGGTTTGACCGATAAAGATCTTCGTAGAATATGTAGGAGCCAATATGAGCATCCAGGTTCCGCTATTGTTTATTGATCGGAGACGTGTCTCGGTCATGTCTACATAATTCTCGAACCCGTAGGGTCCGCACGCTTAACGTTCGGTGACGATCGGTATTATGAGTTTATGTGTTTTGATGTACCGAAGGTTGTTCGGAGTCCCGGATGAGATCAGGGACATGACGAGGAGTCTCAAAATGTTTGAGACGTAAAGATCGATATATTGGAAGGCTATATTCGGACATCGGAAATGTTCTTAGTGGTTCGGGTATTTATCGGAGTACCGGAGAGTTACGGGAATTCGCCGGGAAGTATATGGGCCTTATTGGGCTTTAGGGGAGAGAGAGAGAGAGGGGCTGCCTAGGGCAGGCCGCACACCCCCCAAGGCCTAGTCCGAATTGGACTAGGGAGAGGGGCGGCGCCCCCTCCTTCCTTCTCTTCTCTCTTCCCCTTCCTTCTCTCCTACTCCTACTACATGGAAGGGTGGGAATCCTACTCCCGGTGGGAGTAGGACTCCCCAGGGCGCGCCATAGTAGAGGGCCGGCCCTCCCCCTCCTCCACTTCTTTATATACGGGGGAAGGGGGCACCCCATAGACACACAAGTTGATCAGTTGATCTTTTAGCCGTGTGCGGTGCCCCCCTCCACCATAATCCACCTCGGTCATATCGTAGCGGTGCTTAGACGAAGCCCTGCGTCGGTAGCATCATCATCACCGTCATCACGCCATCGTGCTGACGGAACTCTCCCTCGAAGCTCTGCTGGATCGGAGTTCGTGGGACGTCACCGAGCTGAACGTGTGCTGAACTCGGAGGTGCCGTGCGTTCGGTACTTGATCGGTCGGATCGTGAAGACGTACGACTACATCAACCGTGTTCTCATAACGCTTCCGCTTACGGTCTACGAGGGTACGTGGACGACACTCTCCCCTCTCGTTGCTATGCATCACCATGATCTTGCGTGTGCGTAGGAATTTTTTGAAATTACTACGTTCCCCAACAGTACCTTCCATCCAATTTCCATCCGAGTCTTTCAACTTTTTGATAAAATTTCTTTTTCTCCTTGCCGAATCATAGGCTTGAAAGAAGCCCGTATTTCTATCACCATTTTTCAGCCACGAAATACGTGACATTTGCATCATATGAATTTTTTCAAGTTCTAGTAGGTATTCAATCAGCTCTGAAAGCTCTTTGCGCGCTTCTTCACTGTCGTCATTAATTGGGCCTCTCATCACCCTCTCAAGATCATGCTGCGCCTTATGGAGGCACCGTTTAGGTTTCTTCAAAACCCTCTGGTCCCAATCGTGGAACATCGCATGCATGCGATTTAACTTCTCATAAAGCGAATTGGCTGCAGGGTCCGATCCTACTTTCTGCCAAGCGTCCATTACAGTATCATTGAACTTTGCTTCTCACAACCACCTCGACTCAAATCTCAATGGTCTTGCATCGCCATGAACGGGCACAGTATAGTGTTCAGTGTTGACCAACAATGGTCTATGATCCGAGTGGTTGTACTGTAAGTTTTCCAAAGCTGCCATGGGGAAAAGATTTGCCCATGCTTCATTCACCAAACCCCTGTCTAGTTGTTCTCGGATCCGTCCTCGATGCCATGTGAATTTATCACCCAAAAAACCCATATCCCTTAGCTCACAATCATCAATAGCATTTTGAAATGCATGCATGTGGATTCCCACCCTCTTTTTTGTGTAGAAACTGAATTTCGTTTAAGTCCCCAATCAACAACCAGGGAAGATTGTGAGCATGATGGAGATGGCGCATGCGATCCCAGGTTTTGTACTTGTTTTCCCGTCTAAATTCACCATACATGCCCGTAAGTCTCCACACCAAGCTATTCGAGTCTTCCATTGTCATGTCTATATACATCGGATCTTGGTTCAGACGCTGCACTTTGATTTCCTTTTTCCAAAACAAGATCAGTCCTCCCTTTCTACCATCTTCAGGGCACACAAACTTTTGGTCCATGTGCAATCTCTTCCTCAAACACTCCGATGGATAACTTTCAAGATGTGTCTCTGACAAAAACATCACCTGAGGGTTGCATGCTCGCTCGACATCCAGTAGAGCTCGAACTGCCGCGGCGTTCTTAAGCCCGCGACAATTCCAACTCAAGACTTTCATGACGACCGGTCCGCCTGCGACGAGGAGACCGTACACCCGGTATTCGACAACGAAGAAACTCTCGGTCGGCGCAGCCGCCGGAGGACAGCAGATCTCCACTTTACAGTGGTGATTAACAAAGAGGACTCACGGTCAGCGGAGCCGTCGGAGGACATCAAACCCTAGCTTCCTCTGCCAGGGGACAGAAAACTAAGAAGGGAGTACCTCGTCAGTACATCAAGCTAGCCGCACGAGAAGGCCACAGCCCACAGGATCAGCGGCCGCCGCTGGCGGGCGGCGACGCGCTAAACCTAATCGCCAGGAACGTCGCTTCCGGAAAACGCTTCAATCTAATCCCTCTAGGTAAGAATAAGTAATGAAATCAAGAACACATAGAGCTGACCCAAGACCAAGAAACAAGGAATGAATCGACAACGAACAATCTGCACAAGTGGGGCGTGAACTCAATCAGTTCAGTTGTTCAGCCGCGGGAGCACTCGGCGGGGAAGCCCTGCGGGAATCGCCAGCCGTCGTCGCAGCAGTCGTAGCGCATGTAGTCGCTCGCGCCTGGCCCATGCGACGGTGCCTTGCTCGGCGTCGTCGAGCTGCCGGTTCATCCAGCGGTCGGTGCCAGCGGGGCAGGAGAGCGGGCTGCCTTCCCCGCCGTCCGCGGGCAGGCAGGCCGCAGGCGTCGGCGGAGTAGGCGCGGTAGGAGACGACGAAGGGCGCGCCGGACCAGTCCACGGGGACCTTGCCCTTCTGCGTCGCCCAGTAGCTGCCGTCCCAGAGCGTAGCGTGCACCGACATGGGCTTGGCGCTCGGGTAGGCCAGGTCGGCGTAGCGCCTGAAGGAGCGGATGTAGAGGAGGTTCTTGTCGTTCCAGATGGTGGTGTAGGTGTGGTAGTCGGCGGCCGGGTCGAACCATAGGTCCAACTGGTGCTCCTTCTTGCCATCGTCGTTGCCCCACACGACACACGTTGGTGTTGAGCACCATCGGCTGTCCCATGGAGTTGCCTAACCGGCAACTAGGCGGCCATGAACTCCATGTCGATCTCGTCGTGCCCGGGGCCGTCGCCCGACGACAGCTGCAGCAAATAGCAATGGCATCAGTCAATCTGACTCTGAACCATGTATAATGTATTCTGTGCTCGGATCTGAGTCGAGTGGATTACGTACGTAGAAGGAGGTGACGGTGCCGGCGGAGTTGCCGGGACGAGCTTCATCTGGATGCTGAACTCGCCGTAGAGTTACTTGCGCAGGGAGCCGACGCGGTGGTGATCATGCGTCATCGCGCTCGGCTCTGACCGCTGTCGCCGTCTTTTCCCCGGGCCGTAGACGCAGATTTTTAGAGCACCTGCGCCGGGGCCGTGCTATCCTAGCGGTCGAAGCGCTGCACTGTATCTCAAGATGGTCGACGCGCGATGCCGACTTAGTGTACGTATTACCCTGGCATATGGGCTGTCATGGACCTTGTTCGTAGTAGGGTAACAGCTACTCTCTCCGTTCCAAAATACTTGACTTCCATTTATCCAAAAATGGATGTACCTATATACTAAAACATGTCTAAATACATCTATATTTTGATAAAGGGAATGCAAGTATTGTGGAACGGAGGGTGTAGATGGTAGGCTATGCACTTTATCGTCTTCCACCTGTCCCCACACACCGACGCCGACCCGTGAACCAAGTTGCAATGCCGGGTACTGGGGCACACCACTGGTAGAAAATGGGCCTTTAGTCCCGGTTCGCAAAGGCCTTTAGTCCCGGCTGTGCAACCGGGACTAAATATGCGCGACTAAAGACCCCCCTTTAGTCGCGCCTCTTACGAACCGCGACTAAAGGCCCGTCCACGTGGGCGCCAGGGGTCCGTCGGGGCGGAGGACCTTTAGTCCCGGTTCTCGTGGCTAACCGGGACTAAAGGCCTCCTCCGCAGGTTTAGGGTTTTAGCCCCCCTAAACCTGTTTTTTTGGCGAATTTTTTTAATTTTTTTTATTTTCAAATTTCTGAATTATTTTAACCTCTAATCTCTAATCACCACCCCTCATCACTGCTCAATTTATCCTCTAATCTCTAATCACCCCTCATCATTCCAAATCATCTAACTTCCCGGACGGTCACCCATCCTCTCACTACTCCAGCCTGAGCACGCTTAACTTCCGGGTTCTATTCTCCCTCGTTTCCAAGTCTGCACTTGTTGTTTTCCTGACAATAGTAGGATGTCAATTCTATTAATCCTCAGGAATTTAGCTTGAGCATGAAGTGACACATTTCACTGTTTGAGTTTGAAACTATTGTTTTAAAAAACAATAATTATTTAGTAACACTAATATTTCTGGAATAATTAGTTTGACCATTGTTTGACCACTGTTTGACCAGATTTGACCAAAATTTAAAAAAAACTGAAATAATTATTTAGTAACACTAATATTCTAGAATAATTAGTTTGACCATTGTTTGACCACAGTTTGACCACAATTTGAATTTTTTTGAATTTTTTGCCTCTCCAGATCTTAAAAGCCCCGTATCTTTTTTCTGTTAGGTTTTTGAGGATTTTGAAAATGTTTAACGGGGTTCCCCCGGTTAAATTCGGATGTAACTTTTTGAGTAGATGATTTTTCATATAAAAAACTTTTTCATCCGAGTTCGTATGCAAAAGTTATGCCCATTTTACGAAATTCCAGAGAGATTTTGCAAATAAAGTCGAAATTCATATTTGTTAATTTTCCCAACAACTAGACCACATATCACATGAGAAACTTATTTTTTTTTATTTTTTTTTGACATTTCCATCATTTTCTTTTGGTTTTTCTAAAACTGAAAAGGCGGTCCGGGGGTGTGTGTAGAGTTTGATGGGCCCTTTAGTACCGGTTGGTCTAGCCAACCGCGACTAAAGGCCTTCGGGCCAGCCTGAGGACCTTTAGTCCCGGTTGGCCAGGCCAACCGGGACTAAAGCCCCTCCCGTCCGCCAGCTGTCGACCGAGCGCGCTGGGCCCAGATAGTTGGTCGCGGGTCTCCTCCCGAACCGCGACTAAAGACCCCTTTGGTCGCGGTTCGATTATTTTGGGGACTAATGGGGGCGTATGGAAGCCTCTTTTTCTACTAGTGCACACCGGTCCGGCGCACTCTCAGCGAGCACCGCATACGCATGCTGCAAGGGCCGTCACCATCATCTTTCATAGATCCATCTTCAGAGCAGATACTCACGCATCGACCTTGCCAGGCCTCTCTGCCATCGGTGCCACCATGACGTCAGACAACGTCATCCTCCTGCGCAAGTTCATCTCTCCACATCGGACGCCGAGTCTCCACATCGCCACGTCGTTGAGATCCACCGCCATCAATGTGTAGGATGAAGCATCGCTCCACCAAAGATGTCGTCCACTGGTCCCTCGAGCCCGTGTACACCTCCAAGAATGATGCCTCCAAGAGGAAAGCGACACAAGAGCGCCACTGTCATCTAATCTAATGATCTAGGGTTTTTCCTCGGAGATAGCATATAGTGGTCTGGAGCTTCTCCACGGCGATGCCTTCAAGAAGGGAACGACACAGAAGAGCGCCTCCACCGTCGACCTTGGCAGCTAGCTGAGAGCAGGTTTTCACCCAGAACTGTTCGAAGAGTCTCCATCAAGCATCTTGTGCACGGACCGCCACCATCTCTGCCGGGGACTGGACGAAACGGATCTACGCCGCCGCTGCCTGACCGGCCGACCGGCCGCGGCACCACCACAGTGCCTAAGCAGCTGGCGCCGTCAGGCCCACCGCGCTTGCCTGTCGCCGTGGACCAGATCCACCGGCCCGCCCAAGCTCATCTGGGCCCGGTAAGACCTGCGATCCCAACCGCCGCCACACGGGCGCCTACGTCGCAGAGTGGCCACGCCTCCACTGTTGCCGCACCATGTACACCGAGGGGATCCCGCCGCTCCTTGCCGCCGAATCACCGTCGTGACCGCGTTGCCGTTGTCGCGCGAGGGAGAAGGCCCCGCCGCCGCCGTCAGCCCACAACCCAGGCTTCGCCGGTGTGATCTCGGGCGGCGGCGTGAGCGCCCCCCGTGTTGCCTAGGGCCACCGGCCGCCGCCACATCGTCCTCCATATTCTTCTCTGCAGCGTTGCTGGTCGTTGTGTTGGCCTTGTGGCAGATGTGGAACGCCCGCAAACCTCCCAAGCTTTGCTTTCGGTTTGCAAGATTTTGAACGTCCAAACCAGGCAGTAGACAGACGTTTGATGCACAAAAGTGAATCGCTAAAATGTGTCTGGACACCCTTAAAAAAATGTGTCCGAGCAGCATGGTCCAAACATTTACAAGCGATTCGATGGATCGGGTTGGAGTCGCCCCGAGGGAATGTCCGCTCCGAAGGAATGGCAATCGGCTATTCACCGCCGCTTTCCACGTTTACTTTTTTTTTCGACTTTCCACGTTTACCTTTTTTCTAGAAGACTTTCCACGTTTACCTACTAGGAAGCAAAGGGGCGCTGGGCTTGTGTCCAACAGAGATACGGCCCGCGCAAGTTTCCCTAAAAAAAAAACACAATCCCCACGCGCGCCCCCGAAAGGCCGAAACCAGATCCGAAACCACGAGCCCAAGATTTTCCGTCCGTCGTCGCGCCTAGACTTCACCTGCCGGGATCGATCTGCTCCCACCAGCCGTCCGGCGTGTTCCGTCGATGGGATACTGGTTCTTCGGCGGCCACGGCGGCTTCTATATACCCTCCTATGACGGGAGCCAGTCTCGACCCGCTGGCCCTCACCGGCCGCTGCTGTATGGTACTGTGCCATACGAGGAGCAGATCCGCCGGATGGAAGAAGGCGTCCGCCTCCGTCAACGGCCACCGCCCAACCCCACAGTCTGGAAATACTTCAAGATCCTCACTAGGGTGTGCACTAGACAGACCCCCTTCCAGTTATCCTTTCACTCACCCCTCTAAATTATCCTTTTTAGTTTTGCTAAGTCTCAGTCGATTTAGACTTCGTTATGTCTCAGTTGATAATATCTTCTTTTGATTTTATATGTAGATTC
The DNA here is from genome assembly GCF_018294505.1 of Triticum aestivum. Taxonomy (NCBI): domain Eukaryota; kingdom Viridiplantae; phylum Streptophyta; class Magnoliopsida; order Poales; family Poaceae; genus Triticum; species Triticum aestivum. The sequence goes on along the minus strand of NC_057808.1, from coordinate 512,286,112 downwards.
TTGTAAGAAAATTATTTTCATTTTATTATATACTATAACCTTAAAGTCTCAGTCGACTAAGACCTAGCCACACACATCCCTTTTCTTTCACAACCTTCCTTTTGCCTCTCTGAGTTATCTTCCTGTGTAACGTGCTTCCTCCGTAATAATCTATTAGATCATAGATAGAAAACTCAGATGACTGATTCCCGCTCGTGCATTTAGTTATTTATTATTAATCATGCATCAATCCATGGATTTCAGTACCTATCATTCGCTCGTGCATTCAATCCTTCCAACTACGCATCAGTCCGTGGATTTCGGTAGCTATCTGTATCTGTCGTGCTTGCTTTACAACCTCGATGTGCATATGATTTTGCAGTGTTTCGCAGCCACGATGATCATCGCAATGATGGCTTGGATATTCGTGAGGCGATATTTCAGTTCGGACCCTGATGTGCATGATCCCTATATCATGATGGGGCTTATCGTTTTTGCTCTCATACCAGTTGGACTCGGTTTCATGATAACACAAGAAGATGCAGAGACCTAGGACTAGGACACACGTACATGCTCAAGGGGAGGCACTGTCTAAGCCCGTGCGTTTCTCCAGTAGAGAGGGGATCGAGAGAAGGGGGAAGGAGACAGGCTAACTATATATAGTTGTTTAATTGGCCCTTTCTCACTCAAGTGCCCACGCAGATGGATGCAATCTCCGTTAACTGAACCTGATTTTACAGCCTTCCTTTTGCCCCTCTGAATTTATCTTCCTATATAACGTGCCTCCTCCGTAATAATCTATTAGATCATAGATAAAAAACTCAGATGTTTGATTCTACTCTCGTGCATTTATACTTCTTTAACCACGCACCACAGTCCATGGATTTCGGTAGCTATCTATATTTGTCGTGCTTGCTTTACAACCTTGCTGTGTATATGGTTTTGCAGTGTTTCATGGCCGCGATGAGTATCACTATGATGGCTTGGATATTCGTGGCACGATATTTCAACTGGAATCCTGATGTGCAGGACCCCTACAAGATGATGGCACTGCTTCTTTGTTCTCTCATACCGGTGGGATTCGGTTTCATGATAACCGAAGAAGATCAGGGGGAGGCACCGCACGGTTGAATGGTGTGGATATGGCTAGGATTTGTGCATTTCTCTGGTAGAGAGGGGGTCGAGAGAAGGATAAAGGAGATACCAGAACTAGTTACTCTAGGTTTTCATCTGAAATTCTACTTTCCATTACAGAAGGAATCGGCATATATATGGTTGAGTACAATGATTCACTGCAGTAACAGTGGTTGAATTGTAAAGTTAAAAGCTTAACAGTTAAATGGTCGTTTTACTGGCCCTACTCACTCATGGTCTCATGCCCACTTAGATGGATGCAATCATGGTCGCCCGTTAACGGAACCCGAAGTTGTCAATTCTTTTAGACACTTGGCTCATCAGGCTTAACATGGGTGCACACCGGTGCTGACATGCATGCTTGTAATTGGCCTTGTATACAACATCTTCTGTGGGAATGCTTCATGGCGCATTTTACTACGAAATAAGCAATGCCATTGTTTATTACAAGAGAAATAATGAAGCCAGGGAATCTCCATCCTAAAACATAGTAGAATATATAGAATCATAAGCATGCCTAGCTAAAGAATGCGCCACTTAGTTTGCATGGACAATGCTGGAAGGAGATTGATCTGAAGCGACGAGCTCTAAGAACGCATTCATGCATAATCGCCGCCAAGGGACTCTCGACTTCAATAATACCATTGCAAGATTGCACAAGCTCTAGTGAGTTCAATTCCAACATGTGTGGACACCCTAGCTGCTTCGGTAATTCAAGTCCCTTCAATAATGCTAACGCTTACGTTGTGGTGCGTAGAGCAGATGGCCCAGTGCCCAAGCCACCGGCCCCAGTCATGATCTCACCACAGTCATTGTGAACGACAGCCCCAGGCGCAGCCGAGCCATCATCGAAGAAGGGAGCATCAACCTCTCTCGCAGAAGGAGTTGCATGGTTGGCATGACTTGGCAGGATAACTCTTGGATTCGCCAAATTGACACCTGCCTTGGCATTTCCTTGGAGCACATCCAGGAATTCGCCAACCCCTGTGAAAGGCTTGCTCATACTCACCACAGCTTGGAGAGTTTAGGCTTCCCCCAAGCACAAATTCTTGCCTGGCTTGTCATTCAAGATAGAGTTGGACGGCCGATAGGTTGCTCTGACGTGGATGGCTGAATTGTGGAGTGTGCCCTCATTTGTCACTGCCGCTACACGCGTTGGGTCTAGGTGGAGCTCACTTTTTGGCTTGGACTCCTTCACGTCATGATTCTAGATTGGGCATCTTATGGCCTCGGTGAAGGAGTGGTGGATTGAGATAACTAGTACGGCCGACCAAAACAGAAAGGCCATCTCCCCTTGAGGATGCTTGTCACATGGGAAATCAGGAAAGAGTGGAATGCCAGAGTATTCCGCGAGGGAGACTTGTATGAGATCTCACATTAGGTGAGATCGTGAGATCAAACCCAAAAATTCATATTTCAAAAAAATTTGGAATTGTTTGACAATATTCATGTGGGGTATCTCTACAACTCCGGAAAAAAATCAGCTCAAAATTCGATGTGAGATCTCACACAAGTCTCCCCAGTATTCCGCAACCTCAGCGCCCCCACAATGGAGATTGTGATGAAGATCAAGGAGGAGTCCCGACTTTGGGTGCAGAAGCTGCACACTTGAGTTTGTAATGCCGTGAGAGTAATTGTTTTTGCATCCTTGATTTGCGGGCCATTGTAAAAACCTTCTTTCTTAATTAATGAAAATGGCACGTCTTTAGTCTTCTTTTAAAAAAAGTACAGTGTGTTGGTTTAGTTCATTGTATTTCATGTGGCTGTGCCGAAGGAGTAGCTGACCGTAGTTAGACATAAGCTTGAATACCAAATGTTGTTCTGGATGTCGCTGCCATATGCTCTCCTTTCACTAACTTATGCCGCTGCCACCAAATATATCATGCCCCCTAACTGTCTGAGAGTAGGTGATTTTTTGCACGTACTTTGCAATAAATCTTCAAGAACAACCGACCCTGATATGTCGACAAATAGAGACTGCAAAATAACCTCATGAAGGCCTGTAGATTTCCATACCTCGAAAGCTCGATGACAAGTGAAGAGTAAATGTCGAATGTCCTCAGCTCAAGCATGACACACTGGGCATTGAGATGAAACAAATCTGTGCCTAGAAGCATTGTCATCCCAGGAACAACACAATGGAGCGCTCTCCATACAACTATTTTGATCTTCCTAGGGGGACTTACAGTTTTGACAGTGTCACAAACCCAGTTAGTCCTTGAAGACCCTTGCCCATCCTTGCGAGATGTTCGAGCTCCGAATTGGTGCTCCCATGGTTTCGTTTTCTGCCAAGCCACGAGTCTTCTATCAGATGATCATTCAAGGGGATTCATAGGATCCTTTCCGCGTCTACTGATATAAAAATGTCCCTGATAAAAGCTTCACCCCATTGACTCGATGAAGGTCAATAAGTTCATCCATAGTTCTCAACATAATTTGGCCTCTAACTATTATTAAGTTTCCTTTTCTTTTTTTTTGAGCGAAAAATCCTCTCGGTGATTTATTGCTTTGTCAACAGGGTTACATCATGCAAAACATAAGGCAATAAAAAGGATGGTGGATCACCCTCCTAGATAAACTCCAACTGATTATCATAAGCATGTTTTGCAAGCTGACGGGCCACCTGATTAGCTTCCCTGGGACAAAACTCAAAAGAGATACCATCAATCGGCTCGGCTTTCGCAAAGCATTCCACCAAGGTTGCAGTATATGGACTGAACAATCAACCTCACCCTTGCATGCATTTATCAATTCTAGCGAGTCAGATTCAATGATAATATTTGTGCACCCCAACCTCTCGAGCAGCTCCAGCCCCTTCGACATTGCCAAAGCTTCTGCCGAGGTGGCATCAAGAGTAGAGTCAAATAGACAAGCTGTACCAACAACCGCTTCACCAATGAGATTTCACAGGACAATCCCTACTGCACCTGTACCATTATCATGAAATGCAGCATCCGTATTTAGTTTGTAGCATCCGGGTCTAGGTTTGGTCCAAGATATTTCATGCGGTGCACTGGGATGAGATGAAACTTCATAATTCACTGTCAAACTTCAATTGCAAAAGCATTTCTAGGGGGACTACCACTTCCCCATTAACCATCTCATGTCTTTGCCACCATATGTACCAGCATGCAACGACAATCGATTCGTGAAGTCCAAGCCCCCCCCCACCGCCCCCAAGACGGGAGATCTCTGGGTAGGATGGCACAAAATATACTCTAGAACTACCGAACCCGATCTGTCCACAGCCAGAGCATTATCAATTACTTCCTCGAGGCCAAGAGCATGCCAAACTTCCCGAGCACGATTACATGTGAATAGAAGGTGGCGAATATCTTCCGGGCCTCCCTTGCAAATAGGACAAATAAACGCTAAAGGAAAGTGGCGTGCAGTAAGAATAGCCTTTCCTGGGACAGTGCCATGTAGGGCTTTCCAAAAAAAATTCTTGATTTTACTAGTGACTAAAAGCTTCCATAAAATATCCCATATAGGATTCGGCTTTGGTGCTCCTTGTGCATCTTCTCGTCTTGTTCTTACGTCAAACTGGTGCTCCCATTCTGTATAATAAGCAGGCCGTACTGAGAAGCCAAAGGACTTTGTTTTATGCCAAGCCACATAGTCCTCCTGCAAGTGTTCACTCAAAGGAATCATGAGAATATTCTGAGCATCAACATGCATGAAAATGTCTCGAATAAGTGGTAGAGGTAGGGGTGGGGTAGAAGTAGAAGATGGAGAAGAGGGGTAGACGGAGCACCAGCGGGCAGGCCATAGAGGTGGCGGCTCCAACCCTAGCTCGTTCATGTCTGTGTGGAGGGGGGAGTAGGGGATGAAGACGAGGAGTAAAAAACTAATCGTTTTTTCCACTTAGTCATCAGGACGGCGGGCTGATTCTTATAAAATCCAAGGGCTTTTAAAAAAAGCGCGACGGACGGAGATTTGCCACTTTCACAACCTCTAGCATCAACATTGTCATATCATTCTCGCCTTGACCAATTACCTGAATACAAACAAATCAAATCTGACCCTAAATCTGTCTATGTAGCCAATAGAGAGAAGCAAAGTCACTCACCTCGGCCACGTCTGCTGAAAAGTAGTACTTGGGGGACAGAGAAGTTGGTAGCCGTGACGACGATGGAGGTGTTGGGGAGTCAGTTCTTGAGGTCCTTCACGCATCCCCAACTCATCCACCAACGCCGCCCGCACACACTCACTCCCCATGGGCCTGTGGGGAGTAGGGGTGGGGGTGGAACAGGGAGGGAGGAGGGAGAAGGGGAGGGTAGAAGATGGAGAAGAGGGGAGGACAGAGCGCCGGTGAGCATGTCATCCACCATGGTTGGGCCTGGGAGGAGTAGGGGTAGGGTAGAAGATGGAGAAGAGGGGCGGACGAAGCATCGGCGGGCAGGCCGTAGAGTGGCGGATCCAATCCTAGCTCATTCGTGTGTGGGGGAAAGTAGGGGACGAACGCGTGGAGTAAATAACTACTCGTTTTTCCACTTAGTCATCAGGACCGCGGGCTGATTTTACAAAAGGCAGGGGATTTTCTGAAAAAGTGCGATGAAGGGAGATTTGCCACTGAAAATAGGAGCGCAAGTTGAATACCAGAAACTGCAGGGACTTTTTTGCAAAATTTCCTGATCCGACAGACGCAATAGGTGCTTTATTATTAGATACAAATTAAACATTTTTAAATATTTGTTCAACATTTTTCAAATACCAGCCCAACATTTATCAAATACTTGTTCAATATTTGTTTAAGTGCTTGATTAACATTTTTGTAGACATGATCAAGAAATTTCATCATTTTTAGTACACAGTCAACATTTTTTATATACACAGTCAACATTTTTGAAAGCATGATTAACATTTAAAAAAATTATGTGAAGTATTTTTTCTGTAATATACATGTTTAGAATATTTAAAAGTGTAAATAAAACTAAAAAATTGTATAAAAATGAAATAGAAACATGAAAAAAAAGAAAAATGAGGCAGTGTAGCTACTGCAAACTCCCATATCCTCACCTGAACGCGAGACATAGTAGCGCCTTATAACAGGCGCTTAAGGCGTCGTATAGGAAACACCCTTTTTAAAGGTAACTTTCCGAGAACAAATAGTTGAGCAGCGCTTCTTCGTAAGCTTCCCAACGATCACTTGGGGTGGGCACAGAGCGCACCACTTGGGGCGCCGCTGCCACGTGTCGCGCTATGAGTGCTTTCTTTGGATTTTTTTAAATTCAACACGCGTTTCTGCTTTTTAGATGGTTTTTCTGGGTTTTTTTGGCTTTTCGGTTTTCCACCAGTTTTTCTTAGCTCTTTGATAAAAAAATTTGGATACATTTTTTTCACGAAAAAACGTGTTTTCTTTTTTTATTCTTCCGCGAGAGGCACGAATTTGCTTTCACGAGAGACACGGTTTTGCTTCCACGAGGCAAGAGGTATGGCCGTGCCTCTCGGAAATGAAAAAAATTCCTTCCGCGAGAGGCACGCCTTTGCATTCGCGAGAGGCATGGATTTGCTTCCGCCATATGCACGACCATGCATCTCGGAAACAACTTTCGAAAAGGAAAAAAAAACGTGCTCCCGGTTCTGTTTTTTCGTCAAAAAAGAAGTTCTTCAAAACCTATCAGCATAGGATCTAATTTTAAAAATCTCAACGCGAGAAATCCAACGTTGAAAACGGTTCGAGATTTGGACGCTCGATTTAAGAGATAAAACATTTTGAATAAACAAATTAAAAAAAAGAAAAATTCACACATTGCGACAAGTGGCGTTGTCGTAACCTGAGAAGATGAGAGTGATCTTTGGAAGGTCTCGATTAGTGATTTTGTTTTTTTTAGGGGAAAAACTAAGTTTTATTGATCAAATACCACTTGAAGTGGGGTCCAATAAGGATCATGGGGTTGAAACCAAACATGGCGCCCTCATCCAGAGAATTCGAAAACTTAGCTAAACTATCTGCTTCTTTATTTGCCATTCGTCTTTCGAAAGTAAATTTGCGGTCGATCTCTCTTACAATGCTCTCATAATTGCTCATTGTGCCTTCATGCATCTCCTTGATAATTTGCTTCGCATCCGATACAATAACAAAATTATGGATGTGCAAATCCTCAGCTAGCGACAGGGCCTTTCGTCAAGCAATTGCTTCCAGAACTGCCGCATTAGTGCTTCCACGAATAACCAAGGCTGAGCTACCCATGAACGAACCTCCTGCACCTCGGCACAATGCAACTGCCGATCCACCAAGTCCCGAACATGCAAAACTAGCATCCACGTTGATTGTCGCTGTAGGAGATATGCCCTAGAGGATATAATAAATGTTATTGATAATCTCCCGGTTCATAATTATGTTTATGTTTCCATGCTATAACTGCTATGGTTCTCGAGTCTGCAATAACACGAGGCTCGGAGGAAGACTCATATGCACGTGTGAAATAATAAACGATAAGAAGTATTCTTAGTCTGGCCTCTAAGACTAGCTCAAGTGTTGCATGATGGTTCTGTTTTCCTCGTCATGGGCATGTCAATGCCAGCAACTTTGAGGGTGCAATGTTAAGAGAACATTTGTGTTGAATCGACCCGGATTGATGTTATGCTAAGAGATTCATTCGTCACAAGTTAATGGTACATAACACAGAGATGGTTAACGTTTGCATGATTCCTTAGACCACGAGAGTATCGAGTTTCTTCATGCTTGCTTCATGAACTTTGGGGTTTGTTAAACGTCATCCGTGAATGGGTGGCTATTACGGCGGCTTACGGGTTCATGGAAAAGTGTGTCAAGTAACTTGATAGCTCAAGATTGGGATTTGCTCCTCCGACGATGGAGAGATATTCTCGGGCCCTCTCGGTGTTACGGTATCCATCATCATCTGGCCAGACACAGTGTGATTTGATCACAGGGATGCCGGAACACGGAAACGAGAAAAGAGAACAAAACCAGTAACAAGGTAACAAGCATAGTGGACAAATTGTTGATCCACAGGAATGCAATAAATCTCACCTTGGGTGTTTGTGACATATCGCGAAGCAACAGGAATAGCTCACGGCAACTGGAGGTTCACTCGAATATTCATTCGTGTGGGTATAGGGGTCAATATGGGTGTCCACGGCTCCGATGTTGATCATTGATCGGAAGAGGTTCCAGGTCATGTCTATACTTCACCGAACCTATAGGGTCACACGCTTAAGGGTCATCTATCTGCTGAATACTAGACAGGGAGTTTGAGAGAATGTTTTCGGAAAAAGTTTTTCGGAGACATCAGAAAAGTTCTGAAAAGAGAGGTCACCGGATGTGTTCTGGTAAAACCGAAAAAGTTGTTTCGGGGTATGCCATTAAGTCAAAATGGTTTCGGCACATGCCTGATAATTCTTGGAGAGTGCCAGAATCATTCTGGAAACTTTTTGGAATTTTCAGAAATAAAAACCGAAAATGTTTCGGAGCTGCCGGTACCGCTTTGGTTGTTTTTCGCAGATGAAATTCACTAATCTGAAATTGTTTTAGAACGAATCCAAAATCATTTTAGTGGGTACTGGAATTATTCTAAGACCCACAGAAATATTTTCGGAGTTTGATGGACGCGAAAAATTGTCTTCATGAATAGTGAAAACGCATTCTTGTTTGCTTTTCGCAGATGAAAATCACTAAACCGAAATTGTTTCGGAATGCGTTGAAAATTATTTTAGTGGGTACTGGAAATGTTCTGAGCCCACATAAATATTTTCAGTTCGAACGGACGCTGAAAAATGTCGTCATGAATAGTGAAAGTGCCTTTTGCTTGGCTTCTTGGAGAAGCCATCTTAAGGGCCTTTTTGGTATTTCCCCCCTTGGCTTCTTGGAGAAGCCACCCTTGGGCTTGGCCTATAAATAGGGGTGGAGGGGGCTGCCTAAAGGATCATCCCTTGCTCTCATACACATGCCATGCATTATCTGGCTTCTTCTCTCCCTCCCATGAAAAGAGTTTCGTAGAGCAGTAAGGCTGTCTGGATTCCGGCAGGAACTAGTTCTGGACGGCGAAGCCCTGCCGGATAGATGACACCGTATGTGTGCAACTCTGTAGAGAGATCGTAGTTTTGGTCTTAGTTCGTGAGTGCCTCCCGAAGGGCTGTCCGTGTGACCGTCCGAGTTTCGAAGGTCCTCCCGAAGGGCTGTCCGAGTGACCGTTCGAGTTTAGAAGGTCCTCCCGAAGGGCTGTCCGCGACACCGTCCGGGGGGGCTGTTTGACCGCCTCCCGGAGGGCTGTCTGAGGAGCAGATAAGGGTATACATCTTCGTGGTTGGGAGGTTGTAAATCCTAGCTGCGGGGATCTGCACCACCGATCGTCATCGACTCTACTTGCCGCTGCGCTACGAGTCGGTAACGAAAAAGATCAAACCATGTATGCAGTCTCCATAGTGGTCCTGGGCTGGTGCGTAGGTCGGAATTTTTTTGTTTTCTGTCACGTTCCCCTACAGTGGCATCAAGAGCCGTGCTATGCGTAGATGCAGGTCTCGATCTAGAATACATGGAGATGTATGGGTATTGCATAATATAATTAGGTAGTAGATGAGATCTATTGCTGAAAATTATTTATGCGGGTGACAGATGAAATCTGTTACCCGACGTTCTTGTTGCTTCCCTAGAATTTGCGTTTGCTCAATCTCGAGACAACATGGTGGAATTTGACAAAGTTCTGGCAATCCGTGATCCTGATTGATCATGGAAGTGCTCTCAGTTCTTTGGGTTCTGCCGTAGTCAAAAGAAAGATGAAATTCGCAGAAGAAAGGGCATTGCAGATATGATCCGCACGGGGGTCATGCGTATGACGAAGTTTAGTATGGGGCTCAAGATTTATTTATCTCGTGTTTCATACACCCCGAGATGTTAATCTAGCAACTTGAATAATCATACTTGATGATAAAACGTTGGTAGCTCCGGTTTAAGTCAAAACCTTAGAAGCCACGTAAAATAAAATTTTGCATAAACCAATTAGAGGCGTCTAACTTGGTTTTGCAGGATGTGCATGTGATGTGGTATAGCAGTGCTCATAATAATTTGATTATGTATGAGATGACTATATGATGTAATTAACATGACCTGCATGTCATGATTCGGCATGATGGCTGGAGCCATATGATTGCACTTTAATGACCTGCGTGTCAACCTTAAGTAATGCATTTATTTTATCCGCTATGGAGATAGCAATATTATCTGGTGCATCGACAAGGTGGTGGCAATCTTCACGAAGGTGAACACCGACGCGAATGCCGAAGACGAAGAAATGAAAGACTTCTCCGTCAGAAAGGGCTATACCATATCATGCTATTATGAATTGCCTGGGATGTTTATCCCTTATGATGCACCCTTCTTGATTGCGCGGTAGTCGCTTTTTATTAGGGTGATCTCTCACTAAAATATCAAGTAGTTAGTGTTCTCCCAAGTGTAGCACCGTCACGGCACCTATCTTTTCGGGGTGCGCCATGGATGCATGGGTACGGACGATTAGAGAAGTGTGAGGCGGGTGAGGTCAGACCTCGCAGCAAGATCACTTGGTTGTCTTGACGTTCATGGCAGGATCATCCTGAGCTCGGAACACACGCATCGAAAGATGAGCAAGAGTCACATAGAGATGTGATTGGCAAGTTGGCCTACCGATTAAAATTCCCGTTATGAGATGATGATTCTATGGCGATGAATTGAAGTCTGGATCTTGTATCACTCATAATCAATTTTGAGAGATATTGATTTGAGTGGGAGCGCACTGTTGAATTAACATGTTTAATTGTCAGTGCAATTAATTATGAACACTGTCTAAGTGTTTCTTGCAAAATAGTTGTAGAATAATGGCTCGCGTTTCCGCCTTCCCTCTTAAAATTTAATAGCTGTTAAATATCTGGTTAAAACTTTACGATTGGTAACGTAATGTGAGGATTGTCCTCAAAAGTGCCGAGAAGGACTTTGTCCTATCGCATGCTTTCTGTATCCTCCCGCTAATGCTATGGATCATGTGACTCTCGTCCTTGATCCAAAAGCTAGAATTCTGTTACGGTCAAGTGGAATATGTTTGCTTCCATGAAACCCAAACTTCGAAAGTTGGGATAGTTATATGATATTCATGGAACTGAAAATTATTTTCAGATACAAACAAAGCAATGTTTGTTTGCAAGTATTAGTAAAAGTGTTTACTATGCATTTGACTGTTGGGAAAGGGATCCAGAAGAACGCCTGTCATATAATGAAAGGTGAATAAAACAATAACTTAAAGAGAAAGGAAGTGTCCAAAGGGTGTTAGTATGACTTACACGCCTAGGAAGTCCGGGGCTAACGCCACCCTTAAGTTGGGTGCTTCTTTTGCGAGTAGGAGAAATACTGAAAGTTAAACTGTTAGAAGTATAAAGGCAGAAAGAAAGATGACTGGAATATCCAGCTCATGTATGAATGTCATACAAGTTTTTGATGTATAGTAGGCTGGTCAAAGATATAGTTCTTGGGAATTATGGTTAAACATGTTAATCACTAATTCTTGGGTATTGTGAGTTAATCACAAAGATACCCGCTCGATTGCATTCTGTTACGAATCAATGTAAGAGCTACTACGGCCTAAAAAGACTAGCCAGAAATGAGGTTAAGGTATACACAGGGAACATAGTAAATGTTACTATACCTTCCATCGGTGTATTTTGCCATCTGTATTTATTTTCATAATTCATTTAGAGTTTTACAAACTCTAGCCCATTGCATAAGGTATCTTGCAAGAAGGTTGTTCATAAGAGAACTTTTTATGTTCGATGATATGAATAACACAAGGGCCATACTTTCATTATGAATGAGATGTATGTTATGAATATTGATAATAATACAATACCTCTGGGTTTACTTTCATAATTCATTTTAGAGTTTCATACACTCTAGCCCATTGCACAATGTTTGTTGCAAAAGAGTTGTTCATAAAAACAACAATTGTTGTTAAGTATTATGAATAACATGAAGGGCCATGCTTCCATCCAAGATGGGATGTATGTTATGAATATTGATGGTAATATGATACATCCATAGCACTGACGCTAAATGTCGCAAGACTAAAAGAATACCACACAAGTGTGGCACTACATTTGGTCACATTGGAGAAACCCGCATGGAAAATTCCATTATGATGGATTTTTAAGTCTTTTTGATTTTGAATCATCTGACACTTGCAACTTTCCTCTGAAAAGTGAAGTGACTAAAATACCGTTCACATGCCATAAGGAACGAACAACAAACTTATTAGTGATCATACATTTGATGTGTGTATTCCGATAAGTGTTGTTAGTGGTGGATTTATTTACCTTCATAAATGACTCAAGTAGATATATGGATATTTACTTGATGAGATGTAAGTCTGGATCTTTTGAAATCATTCGAAAGGTTTTCAAAAATGAAGTAGAAGTTATTGTAACAAGAAAATTATGTTTCTGCAATTTGATTGCACAAAGGAATATTTGAGTTACATGTTTAGCGAATGTCTGATGAGTTGTGAAAGGGGTTTCATAACTTGCACCTCCCGGAACACCACTGCAAGTGGAAAGTCCGTGGAGATGTAATCTAACCATTTATGACATGGTAAGGTCAAAGAAGACATAAATGAATTTGCCATTATCCCTTTTAAAGTGATGCTTTAGAGACTGCGGCTTTTACACTGAAAAGAGCTACATTGGGTCTGTTGAAATGAAGCCATGGTATGGTACGCCCAACCATGTTATATCTTTTCTTAACATTTGGAATATGGGGCTTCTGTAAAAGGTTACAAACCTATTCCAAATCAGACAAGTGCTACTTTGCAGGTTATACCAAAATGTTGGGTATTCCTCCCTCACTATCCCGAGGCAAATAGTTTTGCCGCGAAACGATGTGCTTTTAAAGAGAATGGTTCTTTCAAAAAGGTGAGTGGGAGAATAGTGCAACTCGACGAGATAAACAGTATCTTCGTCATCAGATCAAAGGAAAGAGACCTTGGAAGTAATTCCAGAGTTTCCTACTGCGACTGATACGGAAGTCTCTACAATAAAATGTATGAACTTCGGTCGAACTTGCAGCTGAACCACGTAGGCAAGGCTCGTGCAAACCTCTCAGGTGCGCAAACGAGATATTGTTGTTAGACAACATTATACCTACGATACACAAGGAAGCGTTGATGGGCCCTGACTCCGGAATTGGCTAAATGCCAATACAAGCCGAGTTAGTTTCCATATAAGTGATTCAAGATTAAAACCTTGATACACCTTTCGAAAGACTTAGAGTCTAATGAATATTTATGGAACTTAAAACTGATACGGATAAAAATGTTTTATCCATAAAGCACGACTTGTTGAAATGCCAAGTTCAAGAGTTGAATGCGATGAGGTTGTTTTCATCGAGCGATGCTTAAAGTCGGTTCGTGTTGAACTAGCAATTAATACATATTTCAATCATGAGATATGAAACATGGATGACAATAGGATTTCCATCTAATGGAAATGAAACTAAGGACTTGCATGTGTTACAGTCCAAGGCATTTTGTCTATCCAGAGGATGCTAGTAAGGGTGCAAACTTCAGAGTTCCAGCGATGGACAGAAGAGAGCAAAATGGAGTTGGAATCTTCGTGCTTTGATGAAATGGTCAAAGGGGTTTGACTTCGTCAATGGGTAACGAAGATGCTTGTAATTCAAGAAAGTAAGTGGGAGCGTAATAATATTTCTAAAAACCTTGTGTGCTTGACACATTGTTAATTGGAAATAAATTTCTTGACACAAATTAGGACTTCATTTGAAAATAGTTTTTTGATGAAGTGCTTAGGCTAAATAGCCTCAATATTAGGCATAATGATCTATGGCGATAGATTTACCTAATAGGGCTAAGCAATGAATACATATTGACAAGGTGCTAAAACCTTTTAGCATTTAAAAACCGCCAAGGAGTGATTCTTGCCGGAGTCACATGAAAGAGTTTTTTGCAAGACTCGGTGTCCCAAAACACTGATGAGCAAAATACATGATGCAGATTCCACACACTTTTGTGTTTGGATTAATCATGTATTCCATGGTATGTTAAACAACCAGATATGTCCGATACTCCCAAGGTGTTGCGAGTATGGATACTAAAGTGATCAAAGTACTGATCGTGGGACAACAGTGAAAGATGTCATTGAGTACTAGAGTATGTACTGATGATATGTTTTCTCGCAAGTAGAGATCATGAAGAGTTTGTTGTAAAATGTTACATCGATACAGTCTTCATCTTTTCTCCATGCGATTTTCGATTTAAGTTAAGGGTTTTGTGTAATACACAATATGGTGGCACGGTAGTTGGAAATTGTTCCCAACAGGATACTGTGGCGAATTCTATAATAAATGACTAAGTATGTTGACGCTTTAGAAGCGACAAACAAGATGTTGAATCATATAGTTCATTCATGAACTTAGTATGGTTCCAAGATGGCTTTTGTCAATGGGACACTACTGCAGGTAGTTTCTCCATAACTCAGTCTGAGGAATCCAGGTTCGACCTGTGATTCACATACATAAAAGCCAAGTCCGCACAAAATATGAATTTTGTGAAAGCGTGAAAACGCGAGGATTTGCAGAGATAGACACGGAACTGAAGTTGTCAGATCCGATGGAAATCAGGCTATACCACATGCGAAGCATTTTTTTACACCAGTATGCCATAGGTGTAAAGTGCATTAGCATTAACTAGATTATTTACTCTAGTGCAAGTGGGAGTCTGTAGGAGATATGCCCTAGAGGATATAATAAATGTTATTGATAATCTCCCGGCTCATAATTATGTTTATGTTTCCATGCTATAACTGCTATGGTTCTCGAGTCTGCAATAACACGAGGCTCGGAGGAAGACTCATATGCACGTGTGGAATAATAAACGATAAGAAGTATTCTTAGTCTAGCCTCTAAGACTAGCTCAAGTGTTGCATGATGGTTCTGTTTTCCTGATCATGGGCATGTCAATGTCAGCAACTTTGAGGGTGCAATGTTAAGAGAACATTTGTGTTGAATCGACCTGGATTGATGTTATGCTAAGAGATTCATTCGTCACAAGTTAATGGTACATAACACAGAGATGGTTAACGTTTGCATGATTCCTTAGACCACGAGAGTATCGAGTTTCTTCATGCTTGCTTCATGAACTTTGGGGTTTGTTAAACGTCATCCGTAAATGGGTGGCTATTACGGCAGCTTACGGGTTCATGGAAAAGTGTGTCAAGTAACTTGATAGCTCAAGATTGGGATTTGCTCCTCCGACGATGGAGAGATATTCTCGGGCCCTCTTGGTGTTACGGTATCCATCATCATCTGGCCAGACACAGTGTGATTTGATCACAGGGATGCCGGAACACGGAAACGAGAAAAGAGAACAAAACCAGTAACAAGGTAACAAGCATAGTGGACAAATTGTTGATCCACAGGAATGCAATAAATCTCACCTCGGTTGTGTGTGACATATCGCGAAGCAACAGGAATAGCTCACGGCAACTGAAGGTTCACTCGAATATTCATTCGTGTGGGTATAGGGGTCAATATGGGTGTCCACGGCTCCAATGTTGATCATTGATCGGAAGAGGTTCCAGGTCATGTCTATACTTCACCGAACCTATAGGGTCACACGCTTAAGGGTCATCTATCTGTTGAATACTAGACAAGGAGTTTGAGAGAAAGTTTTCGGAAAAAGTTTTTCGGAGACATCAGAAAAGTTCTGAAAAGAGAGGTTAAACTGAAAAAGTTGTTTCGGGGTATGCCATTAAGTCAAAATGGTTTCGGCACATGCCTGATAATTCTTGGAGGGTGCCAGAATCATTCTGGAAACTTTTTGGAATTTTCAGAAATAAAAACCGAAAATGTTTCGGAGCTGCCGGTACCGC
Source organism: Triticum aestivum (assembly GCF_018294505.1). Taxonomy (NCBI): domain Eukaryota; kingdom Viridiplantae; phylum Streptophyta; class Magnoliopsida; order Poales; family Poaceae; genus Triticum; species Triticum aestivum. Next base: position 512,270,131 of record NC_057808.1, on the reverse strand, counting down.
TTTGGTTGTTTTTCATAGATGAAATTCACTAATATGAAATTGTTTCAGAACGAATCCAAAATCATTTTAGTGGGTACTGGAATTATTCTAAGACCCATAGAAATATTTTCGGATTTAATGGACGCGATAAATTGTCTTCATGAATAGTGAAAACGCATTCTTGTTTGCTTTTCGCAGATGAAAATCACTAAACCGAAATTGTTTTGGAATGCGTTGAAAATTATTTTAGTGGGTACTGGAAATGTTCTGAGCCCACATAAATATTTTCAGTTCGAACAGACGCTGAAAAATGTCGTCATGAATAGTGAAAGTGCTTTTTGCTTGGCTTCTTGGAGAAGCCACCTTGAGGGCCTTTTTGGTATTCCCCCCTTGGCTTCTTGGAGAAGCCACCCTTGGGCTTGGCCTATAAATAGGGGTGGAGGGGGCTGCCTAAAGGATCATCCCTTGCTCTCATAGACATGCCATGCATTATCTGGCTTCTTCTCTCCATCCCACGAAAAGAGTTTCGTAGAGCCGTAAGGCTGTCTGGGTTCCGGCAGGAACTAGTTTTGGACGGCGAAGCCCTGCCAGATAGATGGCACCGTATGTGTGCAACTCTGTAGAGAGATCGTAGTTTTGGTCTTAGTTCGTGAGTGCCTCCCGAAGGGCTGTCCGTGTGACCGTCCGAGTTTCGAAGGTCCTCCCGAAGGGCTGTCCGAGTGACCGTTCGAGTTTTGAAGGTCCTCCCGAAGGGCTGTCCGCGACACCGTTGAAGGAAATATGCCCTAGAGGCAATAATAAAGTTATTATTTATTTCCTTATATCATGATAAATGTTTATTATTCATGCTAGAATTGTATTAACCGGAAACATAATACTTGTGTGAATACATAGACAAACAGAGTGTTACTAGTATGCCTCTACTTGACTAGCTCGTTGATCAAAGATGGTTATGTTTCCTAGCCATAGACATGAGTTGTCATTTGATTAACGGGATCACATCATTAGGAGAATGATGTGATTGACTTGACCCATTCCGTTAGCTTAGCACTCGGTCGTTTAGTATGTTGCTATTGCTTTCTTCATGACTTATACATGTTCCTATGACTATGAGATTATGCAACTCCCGTTTACCGGAGGAGCACTTTGTGTGCTACCAAACGTCACAACATAACTGGGTGATTATAAAGGTGCTCTACAGGTGTCTCCAAAGGTACTTGTTGGGTTGGCGTATTTCGAGATTAGGATTTGTCACTCCAATTGTCGGAGAGGTATCTCTGGGCCCTCTCGGTAATGCACATCACTTAAGCCTTGCAAGCATTGCAACTAATGAGTTAGTTGTGGGGTGATGTATTACGGAACGAGTAAAGAGACTTGCCGGTAACGAGATTGAACTAGGTATTGAGATACCGACGATCGAATCTCGGGCAAGTAACATACCGATGACAAAGGGAACAACGTATGTTGTTATGCGGTCTGACCGATAAAGATCTTCGTAGAAAATGTGGGAGCCAATATGAGCATCCAGGTTCCGCTATTAGTTATTGACCGGAGATGTGTCTCGGTCATGTCTACATAGTTCTCGAACCCGTAGGGTCCGCACGCTTAACGTTTCGATGACCGTTATATTACTAGTTTATATGTTTTGATGTACCGAAGGTTGTTCGGAGTCCGGATGTGATCACGGACATGACGAGGAGTATCGAAATGGTCGAGACATGAAGATTGATATATTGGATGACTATATTCGGACACCGGAATGGTTCCGGGGGTTACCGGAGTATCGGATATATTCCGCTTTCGGTCTACAAGGGTACGTGGACAACACTCTCCCCTCTCGTTGCTATGCATCACCATGATCTTGCGTGTGCGTAGGAATTTTTTTGAAATTACTACGTTCCCCAACAACCGCCCGGGGGGGTGTTCGATCACCTCCCGGAGGGCTGTCTGAGGAGCAGATGAGGGTATACATCCTCGTGGTTGGGAGGTTGTAAATCCTAGCTGCGGGGATCTGCACCGCCGATCGTCATAGACTCTACTTCCCTCTGCGCTACGAGTCGGTAACGAAAAAGATCAAACCACATATGCAGTCTCCATAGTGGTCCTGGGCTGGTGCGTAGGTCGGAAATTTTTTGTTTTCTGTCGCGTTACCCTACAGTCGCATGGTCCGGCGGTGGCGCCTTTGTTCTGGTAGCTATGTTTGTTGGAATAATATGAATTGATGTGCTTGTAACTGGAACAATCTCAAGGTCAGCAATGAATCTATTTATAAACTGATGGGTTGTCAAGGGTGTTTGATATATCTCTTCATGGATGACTTTCCTCCTGGCCCACCAGATTGCCCATAGTGTCACTGATAGTCTGACAAAAGACTCATGCGGAAGTGTGTCAATCATCGAGAACAACCATTGTTTAGCACTCGGTTCTGTAGTTCCGCACAAGTGTTCTGCTAGATCACCATCAACAAGCGTTCAGATGCATCTTGCCATAGTGCACTCAAGTAGAAAATGTCTCCAGGAATCTGCACCTCCACATAATGCACACTGACTTGAAGTAGTCATTTTTCTGTGTGCTCTCACATCCTCAGTTGGAACGGAATTTTTTGCTAAACTCCAAAGAAACATTCGAATCTTGTCTGGGACCGGCATTTTCTATTACATTTTCCATGATGTGGCATCTCCGTCATTACTCGAAGGGTCAGAAGTGCCATCTATCCATGCTTCCCGCCTCATCTTCCTAGCAATCATCATTTTATAAGCTGATCTGACGCTGAAGGTGTCATTCTTTTCGAAATTCCAGGCCCATCTATCATCCATGTCACTAGTACACAAAGGTATGCTAAGAATGGCTGGGGCATCAATGGGAAGGCATACCTCGGTGATATTCTCCCTGTCCCATCTCGCAGTAGTATGATCAATTAGCTCAGATACAAAAATAGGAGGATTAGCAGAGCGGCAACCAAATGGCCTCATGATCACATCACGTGGTATCCAATTATCAGATCATATGTTTTTTTCGCGAATACGCAAAGCTTGCGTATCTTTTCATTGATAGAAGGAAATAGAATGAGTACAATAGAGGGTACAACACATGACATGAATGCATGAAGGCATGAGCATGGCACCCGGAGCAGAGAGACAAGGGATGCTCGGCCCCAACAGAAGAAAGACACAACTAAACCCACCAAGCCTAGAACTAGAGAGGCAGGCCAAACCAGCATGACATCGAACATCCCCAAATCCAACACCGAGGACACCGCGAGCAAGTAAGATGGCGCCTTCCGAAAGGGGAACGACATCGTGACGCCGCCGCCATCCGATCCGAAGAACCAGACTAAGGGTTTCCCCCAATGCTCGAAGAGGGGCACGAATAAAGGCCATGGCATTGCCGCCAAGAAGGGATACGACACCCGTGAGTGCCGCTGCCATTATCGGCAAGCCGAGCAAGAATTTCTCCTGGCCTGAGTCCGAGCAATCCCATAGCCGCCAGATCAAGATACAGAGATGAAGAAGTCAGCCCGTCGGACGATAGCCACTGTAGAAGGGGGTGGGGCTTGTTGGGGATCGTTGCAGAAATTTAAAATTTTCTACGATCACCAAGATCCATCTATGGAGTTTACTAGCAACGAGAAGGAAGGAGTGCATCTACATACCCTTGTAGATCGCGAGCGGAAGCGTTCAAGTGAACGGGGTTGATGGAGTCGTACTCGTCGTGATCCAAATCACCGATGACCGAGCGCCGAACGGACGGCACCTCCGTGTTCAACACACGTACGGAGCAGCGACGTCTCCTCCTTCTTGATCCAGCAAGGGGAAAGGAGAGGTTGATGGAGATCCAGCAGCACGACAGCGTGGTGGTGGAAGTAGCAGGGATCCCGGCAGGGCTTCGCCAAGCGCAAGCGGGAGGGAGAGGTGTCACGGGAGGGAGAGGGAGGCGCCAGGGGCTAGGGTACTGCTGCCCTCCCTCCCCCCACTATATATAGGCCCCCTGGGGGGCGCCGGCCCTGGGGATCCCATCTACATGGGGGGCGGCGGCCAAGGGGGGAAACTTGCCCCCCAAGCCAGGTGGGGCGCCCCCCACCCCTAGGGTTTCCAACCCTATGCGCAGAGGGGGCCCATGGGGGGCGCACGAGCCCACCAGGGGCTGGTTCCCCTCCCACTTCAGCCCATGGGGCCCTCCGGGATAGGTGGCCCCACCCGGTGGACCCCCGGGACCCTTCCGGTGGTCCCGGTACAATACCGATAACCCCCGAAACTTTCCCGGTGGCCGAAACTGGACTTCCTATATATAATTCTTCACCTCCGGACCATTCCGGAACTCCTCGTGATGTCCGGGATCTCATCTGGGACTCCGAACAACTTTCGGGTTTCCGCATACTAGTATCTCTACAACCCTAGCGTCACCGAACCTTAAGTGTGTAGACCCTACGGGTTCGGGAGACACGCAGACATGACCGAGACGACTCTCCGGTCAATAACCAACAGCGGGATCTGGATACCCATGTTGGCTCCCACATGTTCCACGATGATCTCATCAGATGAACCACAATGTCGAGGATTCAATCAACCCCGTATACAATTCCCTTTGTCAATCGGTACGTTACTTGCCCGAGATTCGATCGTCGGTATCCCAATACCTCGTTCGATCTCGTTACCGGCAAGTCACTTTACTCGTACCGTAATGCATGATCCCGTGACCAAACACTTGGTCACATTGAGCTCATTATGATGATGCATTACCGAGTGGGCCCAGAGATACCTCTCCGTCAAACGGAGTGACAAATCCCAGTCTCGATTCGTGCCAACCCAACAGACACTTTCGGAGATACCCGTAGTGCACCTTTATAGCCACCCAGTTACGTTGTGACGTTTGGCACACCCAAAGCACTCCTACGGTATCCGGGAGTTGCACAATCTCATGGTCTAAGGAAATGATACTTGACAATTGGAAAAGCTCTAGCAAACGAACTACACGATCTTTGTGCTATGCTTAGGATTGGGTCTTGTCCATCACATCATTCTCCAAATGATGTGATCCCGTTATCAATGACATCCAATGTCCATAGTCAGGAAACCATGACTATCTGTTGATCAACGAGCTAGTCAACTAGAGGCTTACTAGGGACACGTTGTGGTCTATGTATTCACACATGTATTACGATTTCCGGATAACACAATTATAGCATGAACAATAGACAATTATCATGAACAAGGAAATATAATAATAACCATTTTATTATTGCCTCTAGGGCATATTTCCAACAGGGTTGCACCTGCCGCCGCCAAGAATACACGAGCTTTGGATCCGACATGACGTGTAGGTAGGGCTGCAAGAAAAGCTCGAAGCTCGTGAGCCGCTCAAGATCGACTTGTTTTTTGACTCGACTCGAGATTGACTCTAAAAGAAACAAGCTGAGTTGGAACACTTTGTGTAGATCGACCGAGAAACGAGCCGATCTTGAGCCAATGTTGGCTGGCTCAATTTTAGCTCGATAGCTCGACAGAATATCATTATGTTAAATGATCATGCCATATATTAAATGGAAATAAGATAATTTGTTACCATATATGTTGTCCATAATTTTTTTCCATTTGATTTACCAATGAATATGGAAACTTAATTAAGTGCAGAGAAGATTTAGGTCTAATTATGGCACGTGGTCGACTATTTAAATATCCTATATTTTTGACAAAGGTTCCCAGTATATTCGCCTTATTTTTTTGTTTTTCATTCATAGTTTTATAATTTTTACCATCTTATTTAGCTCGAAACTAGCTCGAGATCGACTTGAGATCGTTACAAGCTGAGCATGAGTCATGTTCTACAGGTCGATCATGAGCTTCGCTCAATTTGAGCTCGCTCGAATTTTCATATGAGTTGAGCTGAGCCAACTCCAACTCGCTCGAGCTCGACTCGTTTGCAGCCCTACGTGTAGGTGGACGGGGTCGGGAAGGCAGCGGGGTAGAGAGCCAACGCGGAGGGTCAGGTGGTGACCGACGCCGCCGACAGGCCAAGAACCGGAAGGGAACACGGTGCCGAGCCGTCGAAGGCGAAGCCGCCGGAGCACCGGCGAGCCAAAGCTGGAGGGGCGCAGCAAATGGGACGCCGGGGCTGCAACCGCGCCGGCAAGCCACGAACACTGGAGAACGCAGGTCCGTGGCCACCGGCGCCGGAGCGGTGCCGGCAAGGATCCACTGCAAAGCTTCGACCTTCTGCCAAAAAGACCACCGTGACCAAACACACGAAGTCGTCACCACCGCTCGGAGAAGGCACCGTCGGAGACGAAGGGAAACCAGCGTCAGGGCTGGACCAAGCCGCCACCACCTCCACCCAAATGGCCTCCCACACCACCACAACTGAAGGAAATATGCCCTAGAGGCAATAATAAAGTATTATTTATTTCCTTATATCATGATAAATGTTTATTATTCATGCTAGAATTGTATTAACCGGAAACATAATACATGTGTGAATACATAGACAAACAGTGTGTCACTAGTATGCCTCTACTTGACTAGCTCGTTAATCAAAGATGGTTATGTTTCCTAGCCATAGACATGAGTTGTCATTTGATTAACGGGATCACCTCATTAGGAGAATGACGTGATTGACTTGACCCATTCCGTTAGCTTAGCACCCGATCGTTTAGTATGTTGCTATTGCTTTCTTCATGACTTATACATGTTCCTATGACTATGAGATTATGCAACTCCCGTTTACCGGAGGAACACTTTGTGTGCTACCAAACGTCACAACGTAAATGGGTGCTTATAAAGGTGCTCTACAGGTGTCTCCAAAGGTACTTGTTGGGTTGGCGTATTTCGAGATTAGGATTTGTCACTCCGATTGTCGGAGAGGTATCTCTGGGCCCACTCGGTAATGCACATCACTATAAGCCTTGCAAGCATTGTGCCTAATGAGTTAGTTGCGGGATGATGTGTTACGAAACGAGTAAAGAGACTTGCCGGTAACGAGATTGAACTAGGTATCGAGATACCGACGATCAAATCTCGGGCAAGTAACATACCGGTGACAAAGGGAACAACGTATGTTGTTATGCGGTCTGACCGATAAAGATCTTCGTAGAATATGTGGGAGCCAATATGGGCATCCAGGTCCCGCTATTGGTTATTGACCGGAGACGTGTCTCGGTCATGTCTACATAGTTCTCGAACCCGTAGGGTCCGCACGCTTAACGTTACAATGACAGTTTTATTGAGTTTTGATGTACCGAAGGAGTTCGGAGTCCCGGATGAGATCGGGGACATGACGAGGAGTCTCGAAATGGTCGAGACGTAAAGATTGATATACTGGACGACTATATTCGGACATCGGAAAGGATCCGAGTGATTCGGGTATTTTTCGGAGTACCGGAGAGTTACGGGAATTCGTATTGGGCCTTAATGGGCCATACGGGAAAGGAGAGAAAGGCCTCCAAAGGTGGCCGCACCCCTCCCCATGGTCTGGACCGAATTGGACTAGGGAAGGGGGGCGCACCCTTCCTTCTTTCTCCTTCCCCCTTCCCTTCTCCTACTCCCACAAGGAAAGGAGGAGTCCTACTCGGAGTAGGACTCCTCCCTATGGCGCGCCTCTCCCCTTGGCCGGCTGCCTCCCCCTTGCTCCTTTATATACGGGGGCAGGGGGGCACCCCATAGACACAACAATTGATCCTTGAGATCTCTTAGCCGTGTGCGGTGCCCCCCTCCACCATATTACACCTCGATAATACCGTTGCGGAGCTTAGGCGAAGCCCTGCGTCGGTGGAACATCATCATCGTCACCACGCCGTCGTGCTGACGAAACTCTCCCTCAACACTCGGCTGGATCGGAGTTCGAGGGACGTCATCGAGCTGAACGTGTGTAGAACTCGGAGGTGCCGTGCGTTCGGTACTTGATCGGTCGGATCGTGAAGACGTACGACTACATCAACCGCGTTGTGATAACGCTTCCGCTGTCGGTCTACGAGGGTACGTGGACAACACTCTCCCCTCTCGTTGCTATGCATCACCATGATCTTGCGTGTGCGTAGGAATTTTTTTGAAATTACTACGTTCCCCAACAGTGGCATCCGAGCCTGGTTTTATGCGTTGATGCTATGCACGAGTAGAACACAAGTGAGTTGTGGGCGATATAAGTCATACTGCTTACCAGCATGTCATACTTTGGTTCAGCGGTATTGTGAGATGAAGCGGCCCGGACCGACATTACGCGTACGCTTACGCGAGACTGGTTTCACCGTTGCGAGCACTCGTTGCTTAAAGGTGACTGGCGGGTGTCTGTCTCTCTCACTTTAGTTGAACCGAGTGTGGCTACGCCCGGTCCTTACGAAGGTTAAAACAACACCAACTTGACAAACTATCGTTGTGGTTTTGATGCGTAGGTAAGAACGGTTCTTGCTAAGCCCGTAGCAGCCACGTAAAACTTGCAACAACAAAGTAGAGGACGTCTAACTTGTTTTTGCAGGGCATGTTGTGATGTGATATGGTCAAGACATGATGTGATATAATTTGTTGTATGAGATGATCATGTTTTGTAACCGAGTTATCGGCAACTGGCAGGAGCCATATGGTTGTCGTTTTATTGTATGCAATGCAATCGCCATGTAATGCTTTACTTTATCAATAAGCGGTAGCGATAGTCGTAGAAGCATAAGATTGATGAGACGACAACGATGCTACGATGGAGATCAAGGTGTCGCGCCGGTGACGATGGTGATCATGACGGTGCTTCGGAGATGGAGATCACAAGCACGGTGCTTCGGAGATGGAGATCACAAGCACGGTGCTTCGGAGATGGAGATCACAAGCACAAGATGATGATGGCCATATCATATCACTTATATTGATTGCATGTGATGTTAATCCTTTATGCATCTTATCTTGCTTTGTTTGACGGTAGCATTATAAGATGATCCTTCACTAAATTATCAAAGTATAAGTGTTCTCCCTGAGTATGCACCGTTGCGAATGTTCTTCGTGCTGAGACACCACGTGATGATCGGGTGTGATAGGCTCTACGTTCAAATACAACGGGTGCAAAACAGTTGCACACGCGGAATACTCAGGTTAAACTTGATGAGCCTAGCATATAACAGATATGGCCTCGGAACACGGAGACCGAAAGGTCGAGCGTGAATCATATAGTAGATATGATCAACATAGTGATGTTCACCGTTGAAACTACTCCATCTCACGTGATGATCGGACATGGTTTAGTTGATATGGATCACGTGATCACTTAGAGGATTAGAGGGATGTCTATCTAAGTGGGAGTTCTTAAGTAATATGATTAATTGAACTTAAATTTATCATGAACTTAGTCCTGATAGTATTTTGCAAATTGTGTTGTAGATCAATAGCTCGCGTTGTTGCTTCCCTGTTTTATTTTTGATATGTTCCTAGAGAAAATTATGTTGAAAGATGTTAGTAGCAAACATGCGGATTGGATCCGTGATCTGAGGATTATCCTCATTGCTGCACAGAAAAATTATGTCCTTGATGCACCACTAGGTGACAGACCTATTGCAGGAGCAGATGCAGACGTTATGAACGTTTGGCTAGCTCAATATGGTGACTACTTGATAGTTTAGTGCACCATGCTTAACGGCTTAGAATCGGGACTTCAAAGACGTTTTGAACGTCATGGACCATATGAGATGTTCCAGGAGTTGAAGTTAATATTTCAAGCAAATACCCGAGTTGAGAGATATGAAGTCTCCAACAAGTTCTATAGCTAAAAGATGGAGGAGAATCGCTCAACTAGTGAGCATGTGCTCAGATTGTCTAGGTACTACAATCGCTTGAATCAAGTGGGAGTTAATCTTCCAGATAAAATAGTGATTGACAGAATTCTCTAGTCACCATCACCAAGTTAGTAGAACTTCGTGATGAACTATAGTATGCAAGGGATGACGAAAGTAATTCCCGAGCTCTTCGTGATGCTGAAATCGACGAAGGTAGAAATCAAGAAAAACATCAAGTGTTGATGGTTGACGAGACCACTAGTTTCAAGAAAAGGGCAAAGGGAAGAAGGGGAACTTCAAGAAGAACGGCAAGCAAGTTGCTGCTCAAGTGAAGAAGCCTAAGTCTGGTCCTAAGCCTGAGACTAAGTGCTTCTACTGCAAAGGGACTGGTCACTGGAAGCGGAACTACCCCAACTATTTGGTGGATAAGAAGGATGGCAAAGTGAACAAAGGTATATTTGATATACAGATTATTGATGTGTACTTTACTAGTGTTTATAGCAACCCCTCGGTAATTGATACTGGTTCAGTTGCTAAGAGTAGTAACTCGAAACGGGAGTTGCAGAATAAACAGAGACTAGTAAAAGTGAACAAAGGTATATTTGATATACAGATTATTGATGTGTACTTTACTAGTGTTTATAGCAACCCCTCGGTAATTGATACTGGTTCAGTTGCTAAGAGTAGTAACTCAAAACGGGAGTTGCAGAATAAACAGAGACTAGTAAAAGTGAACAAAGGTATATTTGATATACAGATTATTGATGTGTACTTTACTAGTGTTTATAGCAACCCCTCGGTAATTGATACTGGTTCAGTTGCTAAAGAGTAGTAACTCGAAAACGGGAGTTGTAGAATAAACAGAGACTAGTAAAAGGCGAGGTGACGATGTGTGTTGGAAGTAGTTCCAAGATTGATATGATCATCATCGCACACTCCCTGTACTTTCGGGATTAGTGTTGAAACAAAATAAGTGTTATTTTGTGTTTGCGTTGAGCATGAATATGATTTAATCATGTTTATTGCAATACGGTTATTCATTTAAATTAGAGAACAATTGTTGTTCTGTTTACATGAATAAAACCTTCTATGGTCATACACACCAACGAAAATGGTTTGTTGGATCTCGATCGTAGTGATACACATATTCATAATATTGAAGCCAAAAGATGCAAAGTTAATAATGATAGTGCAACTTATTTGTGGCACTGCCGTTTAGGTCATATTGGTGTAAAGCGCATGAAGAAACTCCATACTGATGGGATTTTGGAATCACTTGATTATGAATCACTTGATGCTTGCGAACCGTGCCTCATGGGCAAGATGACTAAAACGCCGTTCTCCAGAACTATGGAGAGAGCAACAGATTTGTTGGAAATCATACATACAGATGTATGTGGTCCGATGAATATTGAGGCTCGTAGCAGGTATCATTATTTTCTGACCTTCACAGATGATTTGAGCAGATATGGGTATATCTACTTAATGAAACAGAAGTCTGAAAATTTGAAAAGTTCATATAATTTCAGAGTGAAGCGGAAAATCATCGTAACAAGAAAATAAAGTTTCTACGATCTAATCGTGGAGAAGAGTATTTGAGTTACGAGTTTGGCCTTCAGTTAAAACAATGGGAAATTGTTTCACTACTCACGCCACCTGGAACACCAAAGTGTAAGGGTGTGTCCGAACATCGTAACCATACTTTATTAGATATGGTGCAATATATGATGTCTCTTACCGATCTACCACCGTTTTGGGGTTATGCACTAGAGACAGCTGCATTCACGTTAAATAGGCTACCATCAAAATCCGTTGAGACGACGCCTTATGAACTGTGGTTTAGCAAGAAACCAAAGTTGTCGTTTCTTAAAGTTTGGGGTTGCGATGCTTATGTGAAAAAGTTTCATCCTGATAAGCTCAAACCCAAATCGGAGAAATGTGTCTTCATAGGATACCCAAAGGAGACAGTTGGGTACACCTTCTATCACAGATCCGAAGGCAAGACATTCATTGCTTAGTATGGATCCTTTCTAGAGAAGGAGTTTCTCTCGAAAGAAGTGAGTGGGAGGAAAGTAGAACTTGATGAGGTAACTGTACCTGCTCCCATATTGGAAAGTAGTTCATCACAAGAAACGGTTCCTGTGACGTCTATACCAATGAGTGAGGAAGTTAATGATGATGATCATGAAACTTCAGATCAAGTTGTTACTAAACCTTGTAGATCAACCAGAGTAAGATCCGCACCAGAGTGGTACGGTAATCCTGTTCTGGAGGTTATGTTACTAGACCATGACAAACTTACGAACTATGAAGAAGCGATGGTGAGCCCAGATTCCGCAAAATGGCTTGAGGCCATGAAATCTGAGATGAGATCCATGTATGAAGAACAAAGTATGGACTTTGATTGACTTGCCCAATGATCGGCGAGCCATTGAGATTAAATGGATCTTCAAGAGGAAGATGGATACTGATAGTAGTGTCACTATCTACAAAGCTAGAATTGTCGCAAAAAGGTTTTCGACAAGTTCAAGATGTTAACTACGATGAGAGTTTCTCACTCGTATCTATGCTTAACTCTGTCTGAATCATGTTAGTAATTGCCGCATTTTATGAAATCTGGCAATTGGATAAACAAAACTACATTCCTTAATGGATTTATTAAAGAAGAGTTGTATATGATGCAACCAGAAGGTTTTGTCAATCCTAAAGGTGCTAACAAAATATGCAAGCTCCAGCGATCCATCTATGGACTGGTGCAAGCATCTCGGAGTTGGAATATACGCTTTGATAAGTTGATCAAAGGATATAGTTTTATACAGACTTGCGGTGAAGCCTGTATTTACAAGAAAGTGAGTGGGAGCACTACAACATTTCTGATAAGTATATGTGAATGACATATTGTTGATCAAAAATAATGTAAGATTATTCTGCAAAGCATAAAGGAGTGTTTGAAAGGAGTTTTTCAAAGAAAGACCTCGGTGAAGCTGCTTACATATTGAGCATCAAGATCTATAGAGATAGATGAAGATGCTTGATAAGTTTTTCAATGAGTACATACCTTAACAAGATTTTGAAGTAGTTCAAAATAGAACAGTCAAAGAAAGAGTTCTTGCCTGTGTTACAAGGTGTGAAATTGAGTAAGAGTCAAAGCCCGACCACGGCAGAAGATAGAAAGAGAATGAAAGTCATTCCCTATGCCTCGGTCATAGGTTCTATAAAGTATGCCATGCTGTGTACCAGATTTATTGTATACCCTACACTGATTTTGGCAAGGGAGTACAATAGTGATCTAGGAGTAGATCACTGGACAGCGGTCAAAATTATCCTTAGTGGAATAAGGATATGTTTCTCGATTATGGAAGTGACAAAAGGTTCGTCGTAAAGGGTTATGTCGATGCAAGTTTTGACACTAAATCTAGATGAATCTAAGTCTATGTCTAGATACATATTGAAAGTGGGAGCAATTAGCTAGAGTAGCTCCGTGCAGAGCATTGTAGACATAGAAATTTGCAAAATACTTACGGATCTGAATGTGACAGACCCGTTGACTAAAATTATCTCACAATCAAAACATGATCACACCTTAGTACTCTTTGGGTGTTAATCACATAGCGATGTGAACTAGATTATTGACTCTAGTAAACCCTTTGAGTGTTGGTCACATAGATATGTGAACTATGGGTGTTAATCACATGGTGATGTGAATTATTGATGTTAAATCACATGGCGATGTGAACTAGATTATTGACTCTAGTGCAAGTGGGAGACTGAAGGAAATATGCCCTAGAGGCAATAATAAAGTATTATTTATTTCCTTATATCATGATAAATGTTTATTATTCATGCTAGAATTGTATTAACCGGAAACATAATACATGCGTGAATACATAGACAAACAGTGTGTCACTAGTATGCCTCTACTTGACTAGCTCGTTAATCAAAGATGGTTATGTTTCCTAGCCATAGACATGAGTTGTCATTTGATTAACGGGATCACCTCATTAGGAGAATTACGTGATTGACTTGACCCATTCCGTTAGCTTAGCACCTGATCGTTTAGTATGTTGCTATTGCTTTCTTCATGACTTATACATGTTCCTATGACTATGAGATTATGCAACTCCCGTTTACCGGAGGAACACTTTGTGTGCTACCAAACGTCACAACGTAAATGGGTGCTTATAAAGGTGCTCTACAGGTGTCTCCAAAGGTACTTGTTGGGTTGGCGTATTTCGAGATTAGGATTTGTCACTCCGATTGTCGGAGAGGTATCTCTGGGCCCACTCGGTAATGCACATCACTATAAGCCTTGCAAGCATTGTGCCTAATGAGTTAGTTGCGGGATGATGTGTTACGAAACGAGTAAAGAGACTTGCCGGTAACGAGATTGAACTAGGTATCGAGATACCGACGATCAAATCTCGGGCAAGTAACATACCGGTGACAAAGGGAACAACGTATGTTGTTATGCGGTCTGACCGATAAAGATCTTCGTAGAATATGTGGGAGCCAATATGGGCATCCAGGTCCCGCTATTGGTTATTGACCGGAGACGTGTCTCGGTCATGTCTACATAGTTCTCGAACCCGTAGGGTCCGCACGCTTAACGTTACGATGACAGTTTTATTGATTTTTGATGTACCGAAGGAGTTCGGAGTCCCGGATGAGATAGGGGACATGACGAGGAGTCTCGAAATGGTCGAGACGTAAAGATTGATATACTGGACGACTATATTCGGACATCGGAAAGGTTCCGAGTGATTCGGGTATTTTTCGGAGTACCGGAGAGTTACGAGAATTCGTATTGGGCCTTAATGGGCCATACGGGAAAGGAGAGAAAGGCCTCAAAAGGTGGCCGCACCCCTCCCCATGGTCTGGACCGAATTGGACTAGGGAAGGGGGGCGCACCCTTCCTTCTTTCTCCTTCCCCCTTCCCTTCTCCTACTCCCACAAGGAAAGGAGGAGTCCTACTCGGAGTAGGACTCCTCCCTATGGCGCGCCTCTCCCCTTGGCCGGCTGCCTCCCCCTTGCTCCTTTATATACGGGGGCAGGGGGGCACCCCATAGACACAACAATTGATCCTTGAGATCTCTTAGCCGTGTGCGGTGCCCCCCTCCACCATATTACACCTCGATAATACCGTTGCGGAGCTTAGGCGAAGCCCTGCGTCGGTGGAACATCATCATCGTCACCACGCCGTCGTGCTGACGAAACTCTCCCTCAACACTCGGCTGGATCGGAGTTCGAGGGACGTCATCGAGCTGAACGTGTGTAGAACTCGGAGGTGCCGTGCGTTCGGTACTTGATCGGTCGGATCGTGAAGACGTACGACTACATCAACCGCGTTGTGATAACGCTTCCGCTGTCGGTCTACGAGGGTACGTGGACAACACTCTCCCCTCTCGTTGCTATGCATCACCATGATCTTGCGTGTGCGTAGGAATTTTTTTGAAATTACTACGTTCCCCAACAACAACAGCAACACGCAGAGAGGAGATGTACCGCTGGGGAAGGACAAGAGGCAACCGGGGGAGGAGCACAACAGCCGTAGCCATGCCACAGCGCCGGGCCGGTAGGACGGGACACGCTGCAGTTGGAGCAGGGGTGCGCCCACGGAGCGCCGCAACAGATCTGAGGAGGGGTGGGGGTGGGGGGAAGGGCGGCTCCGGCATGGGGGGGGGGGGCGAAACCGCCCCGCCGCCGCCATCCCCAGGCGCGGCGTGACCTCGCCGGCCGGGCCTCCGGCAGCGGCGTTGCAGGGAAAGGGGGCGGAGGCGGAGGAAGAGCTCCCAGCGACATCGATTCATGGAGGGAGGGGCTCTAGCGCGAGGGGGAACGAGGAGACTACGCCGCCGCCACCATCCCCGGGCGCGGCGCGGCTTCGCCGGCCGGCCCTCTGGCAGCGGCGATGCGGGTGGGCGGCGGTGGGGGCAGGACTCCTGGCGGCGGCGAGGGTTTCCCCCGTGTTGCCACACGCAGGCGACGCGGGCGACGAGCGGGCCGACAGTCTCCTTGGATTTCTGCTGCTAGATTAAACAATCATCCATGCTACCTGAAACTCATCAGATCATATGTGAGTTGTGGTTCTATTACCGATCCACGTAGTCTCTGTTTTAGTATGTCACGTCCCTCCACAATTGCTCTCCATTAGTAATTTTGTAAGTGTGGTTGCAACAACCTCCAGATTGTATTCTGCACATTATTGCGGCAGAGATCCCTGCCTACTTTGAATAAATAGAGAGGCGATGATGAATTTTTAAAAAAAGTGATTTTGTAACTTTTTTTTTAGGGATTAGTGATTTTGTAACTTTCCACGTTTACCTACGCGGAAACAATGCGGCGCTGGGCTTGTGTCCAGCAGAGGTACGACCCGCGTAAATCCCCCACGCGCGTGGCGCGTCCCCGAAACCAGATCCGAAACCACGAGCCCAAGGATTTTCCGTCCGTCGTCGCGCCTAGACTTCACCGGCCGGGATCGATCTGCTCTCGCCGGCCGCCCGGCGTGTTCCGTCGATGGGATACTGGTTCTTCGGCGGCCACGGCGGCTTCTACATACCCTCCTATGACGGGAGCCAGCCTCGACCCGCTGGCCCTCACCGGCCGCTGCTGTATGGTACTGTGCCATACGACGAGGAGATCCGCCGGATGGAAGAAGGCGTCCGCCTCCGTCAACGGCCACCGCCCAACCCCACAGTCTGGAAATACTTCAAGATCTTCACTAGGGTGCGCACTAGACAGACCCCCTTCCAGTTATCCTTCCACTCACCCCTCTAAATTATCCCTTTTCTTTTACAGCCTTCCATTTGCCCCTCTGAATTTATCTTCCTACTCCCTCCGTCCCAGAACTAGTGTCAAAAACGTTTTTATATTCTGGGACAGAGGAAGTAGTATATAACGTGCTTCCTCCGTAATAATCTATCAGATCATAGATAGAAAACTCAGATGTTTGATTCTTCGCTTGTGTATTTATACTTCTTTATTAATCACACATCAATCCATGGATTTCAGTACTGTATCTATCATTCGCTCGTGCATTCAATCCTAAAACTACGCATCAGTCCATGGACTTCGGTAGCTATCTGTATTTGTCGTGCTTGCTTACAAACTCCCTGTGTATATGGTTTTGCAGTGTTTCATGGCCGCGATGAGCATCACGATGATGGCTTGGATATTTGTGGCACGATATTTCGGTTCGGATCCTCAGGTGCAGGATCCCTATATTATGATGGGACTTATCGTCTTTGCTCTCATACCAATGGGATTCGGCTTAATGATAACAGAAGGAGATATAGAGGCCCAGGACACACGTGCTCAAGGGGAGGCACTGTCAAGCCCGAGCCATGGATTTGAGGATCTTCGTGCGGATGTGGCTAGGATTTGTGCATTTCTCGAGATACGCTAACTAGTAATTTCTCAAGATACTCTCTTGGCTGGAACTGCCTCTAATAGAATGCGTCTTGTTTATCTAAGTTTGCATCAGTTATTATTTTCTTGAGGGGAGGCACACTTGTAATTACCGTTGTACATAGAATGAATACACAACAATTACTATTTTCTCCAAGAAATCCGTAGGAGCACTACCTTTCTTATAGAAGAATAGAAGGTGCCATAAATATTTACACAATGATTTCTTTAGATGAGGCAAGCGAAGTGAAACCCACCTCGCGGTACAATTTCGCTAGGTATCCTCGAGGGCTAGGTGAGCCACCTTGCGGTACAATTTCGCTCCTTCCAAATGTTTCAGAGTGAGTAAATCAAATTGCCACTACGCTCTGACGCTTTCGTGTCCGAGTTGGTTGCGAGAAAGTCATCCACCACCAATTGATAGAGCTGGGTAAGGGGGGTTGAAGTGGGCATCCCTTCAGCAACAGTAACCACGTTCTACACCGCCTGGGAGAAAGGATGGTCCTGACAAAGATGCGAAACTGTCTCAAGAGCCCTAGACATAGGCGGCAGATGGGGTCGAACATCCAATCTCCGATCGTCAAGTGTTCGACCATGAGGATCCTTCCACGTCAGACCAGCCAAACAAAGGACTTGCACTTGGGGGTGACCCTGGCTTTCCAAACCTTGATGGACAAAAATGATGTAGGCAGTCGTTGAATTGCATCTTGTACGCCTACTTGGTGGAGAATTCGTTAGAGTTGGTCCAGTTCCAGCGGATGGAGTCGGGATGGTTCGGGTTGATGTCGGGCTCTCGGAGAATCTGCCAAATATCAATGAATCCGCGAAGCTCGGTTCTCCATCATAGCACTCCAAGCCATTTGAGTCTTCTTTCCTATAAGTGACGTTCACCCCCTTTATTTCTTCTGAGGTGTCTCCTCCGTGAGCCATTGCTCACAATTAGATGTAACTAGATCATTGATGGCGCGCGTTGCTGCGCCCGTCTATTTTGGCTCTTAGTTGTTAGGTTAGGGATGTAACGTGGATTGTATATATTTGCTTGCATTGTTTTGAAATATTATGATTTCCTATAATTTGTATTTTTTTTCTTTATTTAAAAAAATAACGGTATGTAAATGAAGAGAGGAATATGATTGTTCCTATAGCTCTTAGTATGTAGACATTACAACTTCCATGTGAACATAAGCTTACGCATAAATGTTGGCAGTGCCATAAGTCAATCTATCCATGGTAAAAAAAATATGGCTATGCATAGTTTGGTTCAAGCCTACAAGCTTGTTTGCAGTTGCATACGAATATGGAACTAAACATAATATAAAATTGCAATGTATAAAGATAGAAGAAGGCAGTATGGCAGTAAATACTTCAAAAGTAGATTGTATTGCAGCATAGAGCGAACTGCAGAGATGCAGACCTCAAATAGGCACCAGAAAATCTCTTTATAATAATGGATACATATGATAGGACAGAGGACGGGAGAAGTAAAATCATACTATCTAAGAAAATCAAGAATCTTGATTATTACAACAAAAGCAGGGCACACTACATGCTTACATATCATATTGTTCGTGGTAACACAGATAATAGTATCTTCTAACACAAGAATGTAATTTGGACAAAAAATAGTTTCTTATACAAATTCCAATGACACACAATATTTTCTCATTGGGGCTTAAAAATTGTTGTGCCATTTTACGTGTGAGTAACTACCTGAACCAAGCAAGAAAAGGCAACAAAAAACACAAATCACTATTCTCTCGTTCTCTGCATACATTATCTTTCTGTAGTAAATGTATCTTGTGAGAACATCATTGTTTCACCTCGTAGTGGCTGGAAGCTCGATCTATGGCGGCTGCGATACATTGATACACGCGGCTTCGCAGACCAAGCTGCTGCCTCAAAGAAATGACCCTCCTTGTGGTGATGCTTAGCAAGTGGATAACCTCATGTATTACCTTGCTCAGAATAGCAAGTGCCTAACTATTCCACCTTTATCCTGATTCGAGTCACACGACAGCAGTCTGAGATGAAGGTGTGGCAGCTCTATACCATGACAATACACCGGTGAGTAGAGTACAGAAATATAAACAGTAGTTGATATCTTATGGGTGAATTATTCTACTCGTTGCACACATGCACACCGCCACGAAACATCAGTGAGTATAGGACGTGCCTTTCTGATCAACTACATTATAAGTTCCACTTTGCCTGAATTATTTGAAATGAATTAAGGATTTTTTTTTAATAATCCTACATTGACCTGGAGCATCAATCTGAAACATCAAGGAACACACTCATCTCCACTAGTGGCAGCAGTAGCTACTGTGCAAAGTTCACTCCAATGCTAGGATGCGAAAAAAATCTAGTACATCCCAATAGACAAAGAACATACGCAACAAAAAATTGCATCATATGTCAAGCAGCTCGTGATGGGCATAAATTTGTACAATATATGTCCCTTTCTCAACTCATTTATCTCTGAATTGCAACAATTAGGAAACAATAGTGGTAATCATAAGTACGATATATTGTAATGGTCTAAAAGTAGGATTGAACTGTGGGGTGCTCTTACCTAAGTGAATCTTTGTGGGTAGCAGAGAATAGGAGATGGTGGAGACAATGCTACTCACAATGTCCACCTGAATGAGACCCAGTGCCACCTCCATGAGCTGAGATGAAGATTCTACCAACAATCAATTTGCGCCTGTCTGATTCAAACAAAGTGAAACAAAAGGGAATCGTTCCAGAAAGGTGCAGCTTGGGAAATCCACATGTAGAAAATAAACAGGGAGAGGTGTTGCAGAGGAGCGTAATGGCAGGTAAACCTAGAGAACGAGAACCTGAATTGTTTGTGAGTACAAAGAACAATATAAAAACAAATTCCAAAATTGGATGATAAATCAGGGGAACAGGGCATGTAGGAACGCTGCAGCAGAGTTGTTTGCAGAACTGAGGGGAGCGGGGAAGGAGCAGAGGCACTGTGGAGATTATATATATGGGCGCCCGTGAATTAAAGCCCAAACATGAATCGACATTCGTATAACTGACCTGTAATAATCTTCGGTTTAGCCGGTTCATCGATTACCATTAATCGGTCCTGATTAATGCCTTAATGAATCGAGGGTGAGTGAAGATCAATCGACAGGCTGTTCGCTACCCAGACAGACTGTTGTCCTGTGGCGTCACCGGTCAGGACGCCATCCACTCGCCCGGCGAGGAGCCCCGTGGCGAGGCGTCGTCGGTCGCATCTGTCCGACCCCAACGCAGTCGCCCGCCCATGAGGCGCCGCCAAGCGAGGAGCGAATCTGACCAGGGTCGTGAGCGTTGAGGTGTTCACCACGCCCCTGGACACGGTCACCGTGCTTCTGGACGCGCCGACCGCGGTGCTCCCCGCGCCCGTGGCCAGGCGCCCATGGGGTTCGACCCTTGGCTGGTGGCCGGCCCGAGCGCCCACATGGTGCACGGGGCCGCTGCCGCGCCTGCCCTGCCCTATGCCGAAACGGAGAATATGTTGATTGAGTACACCGCCAACAACATGTTTGGCGACTTTGACTAGTCCCTCAATCTCCTTAGTGATCTATGAGTTATGTCCATTTGTGATAATTGTAATAAGAATATAAGTTTTTTGTTGTCTTTATATTGTATTGTATCAGCACATTTGATATAATAAGATTGTATTCTATGTATTAACATAAGTTTTTCTTATTGAAAGTTCTTTGTTTTATATAGTTTTCTACGGGGACGATCCGATGGATGAGGAATTATGCCTTGTAGACAATGGTACCACAAACTTCATACGGAGGGAGATGAAATATTTCCAAACTCTGAAAAGATGAATGGAGATATTCTAACTATCGCTGGACGCGATACAGTGATTGTTGGTACTGGACGTGCCATATTCACCCTCCCAAGTGGTACACAAGTGACGATTGAGGATGCTTTATTGTATCCTGACTCATCACGTACCCTGATCAGTTATCGAGATATCCGTAAAAATGGTTTTCACATTGAAACCCATGAAGACAACAAAGAGGAGTATCTACTCTTTACTAAAAATCATGGATATGGCAAAAAGGTACATGACAAAATTCCTTCTCTATCGTCTGGTTTGTACTATACATACATCAAACCCGTGGAGCATGTTGCATACAAAGTAATTTTTCAGAATGTTAACGCATTCCAAACCTGGCATGATCGCCTAGGCCATCCTGGAATAGGGATGATGGAAAAAATTACTAGCAATTTCATTGGTCATAATTTGCTTGAGTGAAAATTTCCTCAATCTTCTGATTTTGTGTGCATATCTCGTGCCACGGGAAAGTTAATTTTGAGGCCCTCGCACCTCAAAATACAAGCTGAAGCACTTCAGTTCCTTGAACATATTCAAGGAGACATTTGTGGTCCCATTCAACCATTATCTGAACCTTTCAGGTATTTCATGGTTCTCATTGACGCATCTACACGATGGTCACATGTGTGTCTTCTATCCATACGGAACCATCCATTTGCCAAGATAATGAGGCAAGTCATTAAGTTGCAAGCCATTATCCTAAAAGTCGAATTAAGTCAATTCGAATGGACAATGCTGCAGAATTCTCCTCACGTGCTTTCAATGATTATTGCATGGCTTTGGGGATTGAAGTTCAACACTCTGTTCCATATGTCCATACACAAAATGGTTTGGCCGAATCATTGATTAAGAGGATCAAACTCATTGCAAGACCTTTGTTGATGAATTGCACCTTGCCAACCTCTTGTTGGGGTCACGCTGTTTTACACGCTGCTGACTTGATACAATTGCAGCCAACCGCATATCACAGTTCTGAAGGAAATCTGCCCTAGAGGTAATAATAAAGTTGTTATTGTATATTTCCTTATTCATGATAAAAGTTTATTATTCATTCTAGAATTGTATTGATAGGAAACTTAAATACATGTGTGAATACATAAACAAATACCGTGCCCCTAGTGAGCCTCTACTAGACTAGCTCATTGATCAAAGATGGTTAAGGTTTCCTAACCATAGACATGTGTTGTCATTTGATAACGGGATCGTTCAGTTTTATTGCTATTGCTTTCTACATGTCATGGACAAGACCCATCCGTTAGCTTAGCATAATGATCGTTCAGTTTTATTGCTATTGCTTTCTACATGTCAAATACATATTCCTTCGACTATGAGATTATGCAACTCCCGAATACCGGAGGAATACCTTGTGTTCTATCAAACGTCACAACATAACTGGGTGATCAGAAAGATGCTCTATAGGTATCTCCAAAGGTGTTTTGTCGAGTTGGCATAGATCGAGATTATTAGGATTTGTCACTCCGAATATCGAAGAGGTATCTCTGGGCCCTCTCGATAATACACATCATAAGCTTGCAAGCAAACGGCTAAGGAGTTAGTCACGAGGTGATGTATTACGGAACGAGTAAAGAGACTTGCCGGTAACGAGATTGAACTAGGTTTGAAGATACCGACGATCGAATCTCGGGCAAGTAACATACCGATGGGCAAAGGGAATTACGTATGTTTTCATAACGGTTCGACCGATAAAGATCTTCATAGAATATGTAGGAGCCAATATGGGCATCCAGGTTCCGCTATTTGTTATTGACCGGAGAGGTCTATCGGTCATGTCTACATTGTTCTCGAACCCGTAGGGTCCGCATGCTTAACGTTCGTTGATGATATAGTGTTATATGAGTTATACGTTTCCCGAATGAGATCACGGACATGACGAGGAGTCTCGAAATTGTCGAGAGGTAAATATTGATATATAGGGCGATGGTATTTGGACACCGGGAGTGTTTCGGGACTTGCCAGGAAGGAATCGGGTCACCGGAAGGGGTTCCGGGCACCGCCCGGCAAGATACGGGCCTTATGGGCCAAAGGAGGGGACAGACCAGCCCACAAGGGGGCTCATGCGCCCCTCCCTTGTTTGGCCAGCCCTAGGGAAGGAAATGGGGGAGGGATAGCCTCTCCTGCCTTTCCCTCTCATGGGAGAAAGGAAAAGGTGAGGGGGGGGGGCACCACCCTCCCCTGCATGCCTTTCCCCGCACTCCAAATAAGGAAAGGGAGGCACGCGGCTTGGGAGGGACCTCCTACTTGGGCCCCTCCTTTGGCTTCTCCTCCCTCCCTCCCACCTATATATATGTGGGAGGGGGCACCTAGCAGACAACGGACAATTGCCTAGCCGTGTGCGGCGCCCCCCTCCACCGTTTACACCCCGGTCATATTTTCGTAGTGCTTAGGCGAAGCCCTGCGGAAATCACTTCACCATCACCGTTACCACGCCTTCGTGCTTCCGGAACTCATCTACTACCTTGTCGTCTTGCTGGATCAAGAAGGCGGAGGACCTCACCGATTTGAACATGTGCAGAACGCGGAGGTGCCGTATATTCGGTACTTGATCGGTTGGAGCGCGAAGAAGTTTGACTACATCAACCACGTTGATAAAGGCTTCCTCTTACGGTCTACGAGGGTACGTAGACACACTCTCCCCTCTCATTGCTATGCATCTCCATGGATAGATCATTGCGTGTGCGAAGATTTTGTTTTGTTTTCGATGCAACGATTCCCAACAGTGGCATAATGAGCCAGCTCTGTGCGTAGATGATATGCACGAGTAGAGCACAAAGAGTTATGGGCAGTGATAGTCATACATCTTACCACCAACGTCTTATTTTGATTCGACGATATTGTGGGATGAAGCGGCCCGGACCAACCTTACATGTCCACGCACATGAGACCGGTTACACCGACAAACATGCAACTAGTTTTGCATAAAGGTGGCTAGCGGGTGTCTATTTCTCCTACTTTAGTTGAATCGAATTTGACTATGGCCGGTCCTTGAAGAAGGTTAAAATAACAAACTTGATGAAACACCGTTGTGATTTTTGCGAAGGTAAGAACGGTTCTTGCTAGAAGCCCGTAGCAGCCACGTAAAACTTGCAACAACAAAGTAGAGGACGTCTAACTTGTTTTTGCAGGGCATGTTGTGATGTGATATGGTCAAGATATGATGTGATATATTTTGATGTATGAGATGATCATGTTTTGTAATATCGGCAACCGGCAGAAGCCTTAGGGTTGTCTCTTTATTGTATGAAGTGCAAGCACCATGTAATTGCTTTACTTTATCACTATGCGTTAGCGATAGTTGTAGAAGCAATAGTTGGCGTGACGACCTCGACGCAATGACAGTACGAAGGAGATCAAGGTGTCAATCCGGTGACGATGGAGATCATGACGTTGCTTTGGAGATGGAGATCAAAAGCACAAGATGATGATGGCCATATCATGTCACATATTTTGATTGCATGTGATGTTTATCTTTTATGCATCTTATTTTGCTTAGAATGACGGTAGGATTATAAGATGATCCCTTCACTAAATTTCAAGGTAAAAGTGTTCTCCCTGAGTATGCACCGTTGCTACAGTTCGTCGTTTCGAGACACCACATGATGATCGGGTGTGATAGACACTACGTTCACATACAACGGGTGTAAGACAACTTTACACATGCAGAATACTTGTGTTAAACTTGACGAGCCTAGCATGTACAAACATGGCCTCGGAACACTGGAGACCGAAAGGTCGAACGTGAATCATATAGTAGATATGATCAATATAGAGATGTTCACCATTGATGAGTACCCCATCTCATGTGATGATCAGACATGGGTTAGTTGATTTGGATGACGTATCACTTAGATGACTTGAGGGATGTCTATTTAAGTGGGAGTTCTTAAGTAATTTGATTAATTTAACTTTATTTATCATGAACTTAGTCTTGATAGTTTTGCATATCTATTGTGTAGATCAATAGCTCGCGATATAGCTCCTATACTTTTTTTATATGTGCCTAGAGAAAATAATTTGAAAGATGATAGTAGCATGATGCAGACTGGGTCCATGATCTGAGGATTATCCTCATTGCTGCACAAAAGAATTATGTCCTTGATGCACCGCTAGGTGACAAACCTATTGCAGGAGCAGATGCAGACGTTATGAACGTTTTGCAAGCTCTATATGATGACTACTTGATAGTTTAGTGCGCCGTGCTTTACGGCTTAGAACCAAGACTTCAAAAACGTTTTTTGAACGCCACAGAGCATATGAGATTTTCCAAGAGCTGAAAATTGGTATTTCAGATTCATGCCCGTGTCGAGAGGTATGAGACCTCTGACAAGTACTTTGCCTACAAGATGGAGGAGAATAGCTCAGCTAGTGAGCATGTACTCAGAATGTTTGGGTACTACAATCACTTGAATCAAGTGGGAGTTAATCTTCCAGATAAGATAGTGATTGACAGAGTTCTCTAATCACTATCACCAAGCTACTAGAACTTCATGATGAAGTATAATATGCAAGGGATGACAAAAACGATTCCCAAGCTCTTCGTGATCATGCTGAAATCGGCGAAGGTAGAA
Organism: Triticum aestivum; assembly: GCF_018294505.1. Taxonomy (NCBI): domain Eukaryota; kingdom Viridiplantae; phylum Streptophyta; class Magnoliopsida; order Poales; family Poaceae; genus Triticum; species Triticum aestivum. Next base: position 512,244,570 of record NC_057808.1, on the reverse strand, counting down.
ACAAGAAAGAGCATCAAGTGTTGATGGTTAACAAGACCACTAGTTTCAAGAAAAAGGGCGAGTGAAAGAAAGGGAACTTCAAGAAGAATGGCAAGCAAGTTGCCACTCCCGTGAAGAAGCCCAAAGCTGGACCCATGCCTGAAACTGAGTGCTTCTACTGCGAAGGAAATGGTCACTGGAAGTGGAACTGCCCCGAATACTTAGCGGATAAGAAGGATGGCAAAGTGAACAAAGGTATATTTGATACACATGTTATTGATGTGTATTTTACTAGTGTTCGTAGTAACCCCTAGGTATTTGATACCGGTTCAGTTGCTAAGATTAGTAACCCGAAACAGGAGTTGTAGAGACTAGTTAAAAGCAAGGTGACGATGTGTGTTGGAAATGATTCCAAGGTTGATATGATCACCATCGCACACTCCCTCTACCTTCGGGATGAGTGTTGAACCTAAATAAATGTTATTTGGTGTTTGCGTTGAGCATGAATATTATTGAATCATGTTTATAGCAATACATTTATTCATTTAAGCCAGAGAATAATTGTTGTTCTGTTTACATGAATAAAACCTTCTATGGTCATACACCCAATGTGAATGCTTTGTTGAATCTCGATCGTAGTGATACACATATTCATAATATTGATGCCAAAAGATGCAAAGTTGATAGTGATAGTGCAACATACTTGTGGCACTGCCGTTTAGGTCATATTGGTGTAAAGCACATGAAGAAATTCCATGCAGATGGACTTTTGGAATCACTTGATTATGAATCATTTGATACTTGCGAACCATGCCTCATGGGCAAGATGACTAAAACTCCGTTCTCCGGAACAATGGAGCGAGCTAATGACTTATTGGAAATAATACATACCGATGTATGCGGTCCAATGAGTGTTGAAGCACACGGTGTGTATCGTTATTTTCTGACCTTCACAGATGATTTGAGTAGGTATGGGTATATCTACTTGATGAAACACAAGTCTGAAACATTTGAAAAGTTCAAAGAATTTCGGAGTGAAGTGGAGAATCATCATAACAAGAAAATAAAGTTTCTACAATCTGATCGCAGAGGCGAATGTTTGAGTTACGAGTTTGGCCTTCATTTAAAGCAATGTGGAATTGTTTCACAACTCACGCCACCTAGAACACCACCACTTAATGGTGTGTCTGAACGTCGTAACCGTACTTTATTAGATATGGTGCGATCTATGATGTCTCTTACCAATTTACCACTAACGTTTTGGGGTTATGCATTAGAGACAGCCGCACTCTCGTTAAATAGGGCACCATCTATATCCGTTGAGATGACACCGTATGAACTATGGTTTGGCAAGAAACCTAAGCTATCGTTTCTTAAAATTTGGGGTTGCAACACTTATGTCAACAGGCTTCAGCCTGATAAGCTCGAACCCAAAGCAGAGGAAGTGCGTCTTCACAGGATACCAGGAAGCAATTGGGTACACCTTCTACCACAGATCCGAAGGCAAGATCTTTGTTGCCAAGAATGGAACATTTCTAGAGAATGAGTTTCTCTCGAAAGAAGTGAGTGGGAGGAAAGTATAACTTGATGAGGTAACTGTACCTTCTCTAGAACTGGAGAGTAGCACATCATAGAAATCCGTTCCCGTGATGCCTACACCAACTAGAGAGGAAGCTAATGATGATGATCAGGAAACTTCAGATCAAGTTACTACTGGACCTCGTAGGTCGAACAAAGCACGTTCCGCACCAGAGTGGTACGGTAATCCTATCCTAGAAGTCATGTTACTAGACCATGGCGAACCTACAAACTATGAAGAAGCTATGATGAGCCCATATTCTGATAGATGGCTTGAGGCCATGAAATCTGAGATAGGATCCATGTATGAGAACAAAGTGTGGACTTTGGTGGACTTGCCCGATGATCGGCAAGCCATTGAGAATAAATGGATCTTCAAGAAGAAGACTGACGCTGGTGGTAATGTTACTGTCTACAAAGCTCAACTTGTCGCGAAAGATTTTCGACAAGTTCAAGGGGTTGACTACGATGAGACCTTCTCACCCGTAGCGATGCTTAAGTCAGTCCGAATCATGTTTGCAATTGCCGCATTTTATAATTATGAAATTTGGCAAATTCACGTCAAAACTGCATTCCTTAATGGATTTCTTAAAGAAGAGTTGTATATGATGCAACTAGAAGGTGTTGTCAATCCTAAAGGAGCTAACAAAGTGTGCAAGCTCCAGCGATCCATCTATGGACTGGTGCAAGCATCTCGGAGTTGGAATATACGCTTTGATGAGGTGATCAAAGCATATAGTTTTATACAGACTTACGGTGAAGCCTGTATTTACAAGAAAGTGAGTGGGAGCTCTGTTGCATTTCTGATATTATATGTGGATGACATATTGTTGATTGGTAATGATATAGAATTTCTGGATAGCATAAAAGGATACTTGAATAAGATTTTTTCAATAAAAGACCTCAATGAAGCTACTTACATATTGGGCATCAAGATCTATAGGGATAGATCGAGATGCTTAATAGGACTTGTCGGTGTCAAAATCGGTAGATCTCGGGTAGGGGGTCCCAAGCTATGTGTTTAAGGATCGATGGTAACAAGGGACAATAGGGACACAATGTTTACCCAGGTTCGGGCCCTCTTAAAGAAGGTAAAACCCTATGTCCTGCTTGATTGTATTTGATGAGTATAGGGGTTACAAGAGTTGATCTACCTCAAGATCGTAATGGATAAACCCTAGCTGTCTAGCCTATGATTATTCTGATAGCCTCTACGGACTAAACCCTCCGGTTTATATACACACCGGAGGGGCCTAGGGTTGTACAGAGTCGGTTTGCAGAGGAAGGAAGGAGTATATCCGAACACCAAACTTGCTACCACGCATATAGGAGTCCTACCCGGACACGGGGGATATTCGTCTGCTTTATCTTCACGGCCCATCAGTCCGGCCCATATCGAATAGACCGGACACCCGAGGACTCCCTAATTCAGGACTCCCTCAGTAGCCCCTGAACTAGTCTTCAATGACGAGGTGTTCGTCACGCGGATTATCTTCGGCATTGCAAGGCGGGTTCCTTCTCCTGAATACTTCAAGTTAGCTTCCTACATAAGGGAACTGTGTTTGGCTCTGCATAATCAATACAATCCTTAGCTGCAAAGGCAAGACGTCAAAATAGGAACAATGTCTTTTACTGACAACTTTTTCGGTGAAGCGCCAAACTTGACTCTTTAACATTCTGAACCGTTTTCACGCCTCCCATTTCGCGTTTCGAGGTCTAGCCTCCATTGGCATGTCTCGTCAAAACAGAGATCGTGCCCGCCCATTATGAGATTCTCATCAATATGGTTTTGGTAATCCAATCGTACCTCACGCACGATCTCATTGGGAACCACTACAAAAAAAGACACTTCCGTGATGATATGTGTTTGTCACAGTAGGTCACGTTTTCTGTCATGCATGTACATCCATGACGATTTTATGATAGAATCAAGATAGTCATACCTATGCTGTCATGGAAGTGTTCCATGACATCACCAAAATTATCATCACGGAAGTGTCCACTTCCGTCACGATAAATCGCGCGTCATAGAAGTGCTTTCGTCAAGGGTGACCGACACGTGGCATCCACCGTAACGGGTCGCCGTTAAGCTATCGGGTCCGGTTTTGGATCCGATAACCCGTTAACAGCCCGGACTAATGGGGATTTTCCACGTGTAAAATTCTCATTGGCCAGAGGCAACACGTGTTGGCTCACCGTTGGGACAGATTGTTGGGGTACATAGTAATTTCAAAATTTTCCTACGCACACGCAAGATCATGGTGATGCATAGCAACGAGAGGGGAGAGTGTTGTCCACGTACCCTCATAGACCGAAAGTGGAAGCGTTATGACAACGCGGTTGATGTAGTCGTACGTCTTCACGATCGACCGATCCTAGTACCGAACGTACAACACCTCCGCGATCTGCACACGTTCAGCTCGGTGACGTCCCACGAACTCACGGTCCAGTAGAGCTTCGAAGGAGAGCCTCGTCAGCATGACGGCGTGATGACGGTGATGATGAAGCTACCGGTGTAGGGCTTCGCCAAAGCACTACGACGATATGACCGAGGTGGAATATGGTGGAGGGGGCACCGCACACAGCTGGAAACAATCAACTTGTGTGTCCTAGGGTGCCCCCTGCCCCCGTATATAAAGGAACAAGGGGGAAGGCCGACCGGCCTTGGGGCGCACCAAGGAGAGGGGGGAGTCCTCCTCCTAGTAGGAGTAGGACTCCCCCTTTCCTAGTCCAACTAGGAAGGGGAAAGGGGGAAGGAAGGAGAGGGAGAGAGGGAGGAAAGAGGGAGCGCCGCCCCCCTCCTTGTCCAATTCGGACTCCCCCGGGGGGGGGGGACCAGCCCTGAGGCCCCTGCTCTCTCTCTCTCACAAGGCCCATGTTGGCCCATTAGTTCCCCCGGGGGTTCCGATAACCCCCCGACACTCCGATACTTATCCAGTGACCCCCGGAACTCATCCGGTGTCCGAATATAGTCATCCAATATATAAATCTTTATGTCTCGACCATTGTGAGACTCCTCGTCATGTCCGTGTTCACATCCGGGACTCCGAACTACCTTCGGTACATCAAAACACATAAACTCATAATACCGATCGTCACCGAACGTTAAGCGTGCGGACCCTACGGGTTCGAGAACTATGCAGACATGACCGAGACTCATCTCCGGTCAATAACCAATAGCGGAACCTGGATGCTCATATTGGTTCCTACATATTCTACGAAGATCTTTATCGGTCAAACCGCATAACAACATACGTTGTTCCCTTTGTCATCGGTATGTTACTTGCCCGAGATTCGATCGTCGGTATCTCAATACCTAGTTCAATCTCGTTACCGGTAAGTCTCTTTACTCGTTCCGTAATGCATCATCCCGCAACTAACTCATTAGTCACATTGCTTACAAGGCTTATAGTGATGTGCATTACCGAGAGGGCCCAGAGATACCTCCAACAATCGGAGTGACAAATCCTAATCTCGATCTATGCCAACTCAACAAGTACCATCGGAGACACCTGTAGAGCACCTTTATAATCACCCAGTTACGTTGTGACGTTTGGTAGCACACAAAGTGTTCCTACGGTATTCGGGAGTAGCATAATCTCATAGTCATAGGAACATGTATAAGTCATGAAGAAAGCAATATCAATATCCTAAACGATCAATTGCTAAGCTAACGGAATGGGTCAAGTCAATCACATCATTCTCTAATGATGTGATCCCGTTAATCAAATGACAACTCATGTCTATGGCTAGGAAACTTAACCATCTTTGATTCAACGAGCTAGTCAAGTAGAGGCATGCTAGTGACACTCTGTTTGTTTATGTATTCACACATGTACTAAGTTTCCGGTTAATAAAATTCTAGCATGAATAATAAACATTTATCATGATATAAGGAAATATAAATAACAACTTTATTATTTCCTCTAGGGCATATTTCCTTCAGTCTCCCACTTGCACTAGAGTCAATAATCTAGATTACACAGTAATGATTCTAACACCCATGGAGTCTTGGTGCTGATCATGTTTTGCTCGTGAGAGAGGCTTAGTCAACGGCTCTGCAACATTCAGATCCGTATGTATCTTGCAAATCTCTATGTCTCCCTCCTTGACTTGATCGCGGATGTAATTGAAGCATCTCTTGATGTGCTTGGTTCTCTTGTGAAATCTGGATTCCTTTGCCAAGGCAATTGCACCAGTATTGTCACAAATGATTTTCATTGGACCTGATGCACTAGGTATGACACCGAGATCGGATATGAACTCCTTCATCCAGACTCCTTCATTTGCTGTTGCCGAAGCAGCTATGTACTCCGCTTCACACGTATATCCTGCCACGACGCTTTTCTTAGAACTGCACCAACTGACAACTCCACCATTCAATATAAATACGTATCCGGTTTGTGACTTAGAGTCATCCGGATCAGTGTCAAAGCTTGCATCGACGTAACCATTTACGACAAGCTCTTTGTCACCTCCATAAACGAGAAACATATCCTTAGTCCTTTTCAAGTATTTTAGGATGTTCTTGACCGATGTCCAGTGATCCACTCCTGGATTACTTTGGTACCTCCCTGCTAAACTGATAGCAAGGCACACATCAGGCCTGGTACACAGCATTGCATACATGATAGAGCCTATGGCTGAAGCATAGGGAACACCTTTCATTTTCTCTCTATCTTCTGCAGTGGTCGGGCATTGAGTCTGACTCAACTTGACACCTTGTAACACAGGCAAGAACCCTTTCTTTGCGTGATCCATTTTGAACTTCTTCAAAACTTTGTCAAGGTATGTGCTCTGTGAAAGTCCAATTAAACGTCTTGATCTATCTCTATAGATCTTGATGCCCAATATATAAGCAGCTTCACCTAGGTCTTTCATTAAAAAACTTTTATTCAAGTATCCTTTTATGCTATCCAAAAAATCTATATCATTTCCAATGAACAATATGTCATCCACATATAATATTAGAAATGCTACAGAGCTCCCTGTCGGTGTCAAACCCGGCGGATCTCGGGTAGGGGGTCCTGAACTGTGCGTCTAAGGTCGATGGTAACAGGAGACAGGGGACACGATGTTTACCCAGGTTCGGGCCCTCTCTATGGAGGTAATACCCTACTTCCTGCTTGATTGATCTTGATGAATATGAGTATTACAAAATTTGATCTACCACGAGATCGTAATGACTAAACCCTAGAAGTCTAGCCTGTATGACTATGGTAATGAGTATATCCTTTCCGGACTAACCCCTCCGGTTTATATAGACACCGGGGGGATCTAGGGTTACATAGAGTTGGTTACATAAGAAGGAATCTTCATAGTTTGGTCGCCAAGCTTGCCTTCCACGCCAAGGAGAGTCCAATCCGGACACGGGTACGGTCTTCAGCATTCATGTCTTCGCCGCCCATCAGTCCGGCCCATGGATAACAGGCCGGATGCCCGAGGACCCCTTAGTCCAGGACTCCCTCAGTAGCCCCTGAACCTGGCTTCAATGACGAGGAGTCCGGCGCGCAGATTGTCTTCGGCATTGCAAAACGGGTTCCCCCTTCCGAACTCTTAGTTGATCTTCAGATGTAATGATTGTATCCGGACTTGTATACACAACTGCAGAGGATATAATATTTCACGAGTTCAATCCACCGACAACTTTTTGGTAATATGACATCACGCCTGCTCGGCCATTATTTGCGAACCGTTTAAGCTGCCCCGTCGTCTCACGTCTCAAGACGTGGTTTTATTGGCATGTCTTATCCAAGCAGAGATCGTGCCTCCCTTTTTAAGGGATTCCTGTCAACCCGGACGTGGGTAACCCAACCGTCGCTCGGGTACAACTCCTTGGAAACAAGCAAGTTTTTGAGGCCTAAGAGGAGTTGTTTGATATTCGCAGCCTTTATATAGGGGTACAGACCCGTCTTTTTCTCCCACACTTGCTTCTTCCTCAACCCCTGCTACCCCAAGTTCCAACACCCGGGTTTCGGTCGCCACAAGCCCCAATCATGTCCAGATCCTGCCGTCAAGGCCGGTGGGTAGATTCTTCTGTCACGGAGGAAGATATTACAAAGCTTCGGGCGGGGAGGTACCTGACCGCAGAAATCCATCACCGGCTTCCCGCCGAGGGGCAGGTTATTCCCACCCCCAGATCCGGCGAGAGGGTCGTGTTCGTGTCCCACTTCCTCTGCGGGTTAGGGTTTGCACTTAACCCCTTCGTCCGAGGGTTCATGTTCTATTATGGGAAGCCGCAAGTGATAGAGGGGGAGCAAGCTGAGTGCGGTGGTGCTACAGTGAGCAAGCTTGCTAGCGCTGTTTGGCTGAAAGGATCCTTCACCAAATCTTCCGATTTATGGCAGCAGGGGTGGTTCTATATCACCGAGCCCCGTGGCTCCAAGTGGGCAGTTGAGCCTGCATTCTGATCCAGCCCCCCAATTCATCTTGCATCGTGGATTAATAACGGGTTGGACTGGGGTCAACGAACGAGGTGCGAACTCTGCAAAGTCGCATCTGAAGCCTCATTGAGAGGGACATCAATATAGCCAATGTCGTTCAAGTAATGCTAGTTCGCCGGACCCTGCCGTGCTAGCAACGGCCTCTCCGCCTGTGGGAGTTCAATCCAGAAGGGCCGCGGACTCTTCAACACTTCTTCGGCACTACGCACGAAGGAATGTGGAGATTACTCTTCGGGAAACAAAGGCAATGGCCAGACACCACCGAAGATGTCGGCCTAGACTGTAACCATCCGGATACCCCGGTAAGCACCCGTTTGCCGAATACCTCATAATCAGATATCCAATGACAAGATACTGATAGAATCATCCTTTTTTAGGGTTGGATAAAGAAGGCGGAACGGATTAGGTGTCCGGCTCCTCTTCCCGAAGACTCAGCTACTCCTGTGTTAACAAGGATGCTGGCCTCGGCACCATACCAGGCACCGGTAGGGGAGGGTAAGAAGACCCAAGATGACCTTGGTTCCGGAGGTAAGTGAGACACTTAGTCCGGAGAACTCGACCTTTCCTCGCCCGAAGACAGAGGCGGAAAAGGACCCAGTATCTCTTCTCCAAGCAGGAGGAAAAGGGCCGCTTCCGAAGATTGGGAGGGGCGGTCTTCCAAGAAGGGCAAGATGCCACCGTCGAGCGGCTTGGGTTTGGAAAGCGACGCTGTTGAACAGTTCCAACAAGGGGACAAGCCCTCGGCCAAACCGTAAGAGAATCCGGAATACTTTGATAGCGTCCCGCTCCGTTGCTGTTACCGAAGATATAAGTAACGCATTCATGCATTTTTACAAGTCGGCACATAGTTTTTCCGGGCGATCCTCTTCTTCGGGGAGTCTCCTCCCAGAGATGATGGAGAGCGAGACGCCTCCTCCAACCTCCTCGCCCAATGAGGGAGTCCCGGATTAAGGGGTCCTCAGGCGTCCGACCTGTTATCCATGGGCCGGACCGATGGGCTGTGAAGATGTAAAGGCCGAAGACCGTACTCGTGTCCGGATTGGACTCTACTTGGCGCGGAAGGCAAGCTTGGCGACCAACTATGAAGGTTCCTTCTTATGTAACCGACCCCATGTAAACCCTAGGTCCCCCCGGTGTCTATATAAACCGGAGGGGTTAGTCCGAAAAGGACACATTCATTACCATATTCACATAGGCTAGGCTTCTAGGGTTTAGCCATTACGATCTCGTGGTAGATCAACTCTTGTAATACTCATATTCATCAAGATCAATCAAGCAGGAAGTAGGGTATTACCTCCATAGAGAGGGCCCGAACCTGGGTAAACATTGTGTCCCCCGTCTCCTGTTACCATCTATCCTAGACGCACAGTTCGGGACCCCCTACCCGAGATCCGCCGGTTTTGACACTGACATTGGTGCTTTCATTGAGAGTTCCATTGTGCTGTCAGCAAAGGGCTCGATGGCCCCTTCGATCGTCAGTAATGACGTTGTCCAGGGAGAAACCTTCCTCACCGGACAGATCTTCGTATTCGGCGGCTCCGTACTGCAGGCCAACTCGCTTGGCCATCTGGAGCAGATCGATAGCTACGCCCCCGGCCATCAGGTTAGATTTGGAAGCTTGAACTACATCACGGATATCCGTGGAGACTTGGTCTTCAAAGGATTTGAGCCCGCGGCGATCGCTCCCCCTCACCCCGATGAACTTGACTTAAATCTGTCATCGGATCACACCCAGGAGATGGTTCCTGCTGCTGCAACGGCCTTAGAGCCAAAGCAGATCGGGCCATCCGAGGCTGCAGAGTTCGCGGCGTTGGAGCCACGCATGGACTCAACGCCCTGCAATATTCACTTTAACGGGACTTCGGACTGGTCTCCGGCTATAAGCTCCGGACTGTGTACGCCTTTGGACACCGAGCTAGATCGGTTATCGGTCTTCGAGTTCAGCGCCGCCGATGTTTTCCAGCACTCGCCTTTGGGTGACATGCTAAAATCTTTAAAGAATTTGTCCTTAGAGAAGGACTCACAGCCGAACTATGTCCGGTTCGAGCTAGAGACGGATGACGAGGAATTTTGCTTCCCACCCGCCACCCACTTCATAGCCACTGTCGATGACTTAACCGACGTGCTTGACTATGGCTCCGAAGACATCGACGGTATGGACGACGATGGCGATAAGGTGCAAGGCCAAGACCCGCCATTCACCGGACGTTGGACGGCCACCTCTTCATATGATATGTACATGGTTGATACGCCCAAAGGATCTGGCGATGACAAAGAAGCGCCAGATGTGAATAAAACCTCTAAGCCGCAGTCCAAGCGCCGGTGCCAGAAACACCGCTCTAAGCCTCGTCGCTCAAAAGATAGCAATACTGGCACCGAAGAAAATAGTACTCCAGGCGACGCCGAAAACAATGAAGACCCTGCCGGAGCTGCATCCGAACAGGAGGAACACGGCAACAGGCAAGACAACCCTGATGAACAGGCCATAGAAGATGACTCGGAGGACGGTAGTTACCGTTCACCCTCCAAGGAGGAGACAAGCCTCAGCAACGAAGACTTCATCGTGCCTGAGGATCCTCTGGAGCAGGAGCGCTTTAAGCTTCAGCTCATAGCCACAGCAAGGAGCCTGAAAAAGAAACAATAGCAGCTTCAAGCTGAACAAGATCTGCTCGTCGACAGATGGACTGACGTCCTGACAGCCGAAGAATACGGCCTCAAGCGCCCAGCCAAGGGCTACCCGAAACGCAGACTGCTACCTCAATTCGACGAGGAAGCACCGGAGCACACGTCTCCCTCGCGTAATGCGGAACGACCACCACGTGGTCGAGACATGGCGGCCGATCCCCCCCCCCCCGCGGTCGGGATAAAGCGGCAACCCAGGCCGAACAGCAGCCTGCCCCGCCGCCCTGTAAAAACAGAGAGAAAGAGTTCGGGGTCACACGTACGACCTCCGACAGACACTGGACAGTGGATCAGGACATACAAGATCGATCTACGGATCGAGAGGACGTGCTTCGAGGCACGACGATGGCTACCTATTTGGACGTGACAAACCTAACTACGCCCAGGCCGAATGCCGCAGACGCACTCCGTCAGAGCTACGCCGCGATGTGGCCCGATACAGAGGTGCCGCACACCCTCTTTGCTTCACAGATGAAGTACTGGATCACTGATAACCCACAAGTATAGGGGATCGCAGCAGTTTTCGAGGGTAGAGTATTCAACCCAAATTTATTGATTCGACACAAGGGGAGCCAAAGAATATTCTCAAGTATTAGCAGTTGAGTTGTCAATTCAACCACACCTGGATAACTTAATATCTACAGCAAAGTATTTAGTAGCAAAGTAATATGGAAGTAACGGTAACGGTAACAAAAGTAACGGTAGCAAAAGTAATATTTTTGGTGTTTTGTAGTGATTGTAACAGTAACAACGGGAAAGTAAATAAGCGAAGAACAATATGTGAAAAGCTCGTAGGCATTGGATTGGTGATGGAGAATTATGCCGGATGCGGTTCATCATGTAACAATCATAACATAGGGTGACACAGAACTAGCTCCAATTCATCAATGTAATGTAGGCATGTATTCCGAATATAGTCATACATGCTTATGGAAAAGAACTTGAATAGCATCTTTTGTCCTACCCTCCCGTGGCAGCGGGATCCTAGAGGAAACTAAGGGATATTAAGGCCTCCTTTTAATAGAGTACCGGAACAAAGCATTAGCACATAGTGAATACATGAACTCCTCAAACTATGGTCATCACCGGGAGTGGTTCCGATTATTGTCACTTCGGGGTTGCCGGATCATAACACATAGTAGGTGACTATATACTTGCAAGATAGGATCAAGAACTCACATATATTCATGAAAACATAATAGGTTCAGATCTGAAATCATGGCACTCGGGCCCTAGTGAGAAGCATTAAGCATAGCAAAGTCATGGCAACATCAATCTCAGAACATAGTGGATACTAGGGATCAAACCCTAACAAAACTAACTCGATTACATGATAGATCTCATCCAACCCATCACCGTCCAGCAAGCCTACGATGGAATTACTCACGCACGGCGGTGAGCATCATGAAATTGGTGATGGAGAATGGTTGATGATGACGATGGCGACGAATCCCCCTCTCCGGAGCCCCGAACGGACTCCAGATCAGCCCTCCCGAGAGGTTTTAGGTCTTGGCGGTGGCTCCGTATCGTAAAACGCGATGAATTCTTCTCTCTGATTTTTTTCTCCCCGAAAGCAAATATATAGAGTTGGAGTTGAGGTCGGAGGAGTTCCAGGGGGCCCACGAGGTAGGTGGCGCGCCCTAGGGGGGGGGGGGCGCCCTCCACCCTCGTGGACAAGGTGTGGGCCCCCTGGTCTTCATCTTTTGCAAGGATTTTTTATTATTTCCAAATAGACGTTCCGTGGAGTTTCAGGTCATTCCGAGAACTTTTGTTTCTGCACATAAATAACACCATGGAAAGTCTGCTGAAAACAGCGTCAGTCCAGGTTAGTTCCATTCAAATCATGCAAGTTAGAGTCCAAAACAAGGGCAAAAGTGTTTGGAAAAGTAGATACGACGGAGACGTATCAACTCCCCCAAGCTTAAACCTTTGCTTGTCCTCAAGCAATTCAGTTGATAAACTGAAAGTGATAAATAAAAGCTTTTACAAACTCTATTTGCTCTTGTTGTTGTAAATATGTAAAGCCAACATTCAAGTTTTCACCAAAGATTATGACTAACCACATTCACAATAACTCTCAGGTCTCATGTTTACTCATATCAATGGCATAATCAACTAGCGAGCGATAATAATAAATCTCGGATGACAACACTTTCTCAAAACAATCATGATATGATATAACAAGATGGTATCTCGCTAGCCCTTTCTGAGACCGCAAAACATAAATGCAGAGCACCTTTAAAGATCAAGGACTGACTAGACATTGTAATTCATGGTAAAAGAGATCCAATCATAGTCATACCCAATATAAATTAACAGTAATGGATGCAAATGATAGCTGCGCTCTCCAGCTAGTGCTTTTTAATAAGAGGGTGATGACTCAACATAAAAGTAAATAGATAGGCCCTTCGCAGAGGGAAGCAGGGATTTGTAGAGGTGCCAGAGCTCGGTTTTGAAATAGAGGTAAATAATATTTTGAGCGGCATACTTTCATTGTCAACATAAATACCAAGAGATGGCGATATCTTCCATGCTACACACATTATAGGCGGTTCCCAAACAGAATGGTAAAGTTTATACTCCCCCTCCACCAATAAGCATCAATCCATGACTTGCTCGAAACAACGAGTGTCTCCAACTAGCAACAGTCCCAGGGGGAGTTTTGTTTGCAATTCTTTTGATTTAGTTTGCATAAAGCATGGGACTGGGCATCCCGGTGACCAGCCATTTTCTCGTGAGTGAGGAGCGGAGTCCACTCCTCTTGAGAATAACCCGCCTAACATGGAAGATAAGGGCAGCCCTAGTTGATACATGAGCTATTCGAGCATACAAAACAGAATGTTTATTTGAAGGTTTAGAGTTTGGCACATACAAATTTACTTGGAACGGCAGGTAGATACCGCATATAGGAAGGTATAGTGGACTTGTCGTGGTTTTGTCACGGCAGATGTCCTAGAGAAAGGACTTAGTCGTGGAGCCATCGCTACGGGTTAGCTTAAAGGGGTTAAAGCGGACGAGGGACGCAAGAGAGTTTTATACTAGTTCGGCCCCTTACGATGAAGGTAAAAGCCTACGTCTAGTTGTGATGGAATTGATGGGGTTTCGATGACCAGGGAGCGAATACGCTTTGCCCGAGTCTCGAGTTGTTGTCTGTTCTCCCTGAACCGCCGCCGGGTCGTCCCCTTATATACATGGGTTGACGCCCGCCAGTTTACAGAATCCCGAGGCCGGCTCATAATCGTGTCCGGCTCGGTCTCTGCTACTTCTATCTTACAACACAAGTTTACATATCAATGCCGGTTTATGTCTACAGGCCTTAAACCGGCTTTGGGCCCTGGGCCTTCATGAAGCGTGACCGTCTGTCTTCATGGACTTTAGATACAGATGAACTACTTATGGGGCTAACCCGGCCTCTCCTGGCCGGTTTACGCCCAGTGGTAATATCCCCAACATTAGGCCCCAGATTGATTTGAACTGGTTCATGTCAATCCTCAATACTTCAGAAAATTTCTTCTTCAACATCTTGACACAATCTTGTAAACCGCCGTGACATCATCTTCTAGGATCATGGTAAACCGCCGTGACGTCACCTGTCATTAACGAGCCTCCGACAATCGAGGCGACAGCTCCGCCTCATATCCAAAATTTAGGCTCCTTGATATTCGCACCTGACGCTTATCTTTCTGCCCTTATAAATAGGGCCAGGGGTCTTTCCATCCCCCCCGTATCTCTTCACCTCGTCCTCTTCCTTGTGCTGCCCGACCTTTGGAGCTCTGCCGTCACTATCGACCTTCGCTTCTGCCTCAACTCCAGCCGCTGCATCACCATGAACGCACCAGAGAATCGCGGCGCCTCTCTGCTCTTCCATCAGCATCGGTAAGCCTTCTTTCCTTCCGCCATAAATCTGTCATTAGGGTTTTAGTGTTCATCGGTGTTCGTCGTTGTGCAATAGCTCTTTGATTCAAACCTTGATATTTATCCTGTACGGCGATAGCCGTAGCCCTTCTTTTCCATCCATGCATCTCGTTTAAGTAGAAAATCACATCTGATCCTTCATCAACTGCTTCGGTACCAATATTTAGGTCTGAATATATTTTCATTTTCTGACATGTAGTAGATCCAAAATTATAATGCCAACTTGTGAAACCTGTTTTTCCCTTCACTTATACATCTTTAATACTAGATTGGGCGGTTTAACTTCATATACAAAATGATGACCCAGTAGATACCATTAGTCCCCTGTTGAACCACCAATGCTTTCATCATTGTACTGTTTCCATTGTGAGACTCCGGTTTACAAATAACCAATTCCGGTTTATCAATATGCTTGTATCCTTATACTGCTGTGTAGTTGTCCACTGTAAATCTTAAACCGGCAATAATCATGTTTCAGATTTCCATTGCCATGGCCAAGCAAGTCTATGAATGCAATTGGGCTCCCTCTCGAGTAACCGAAGATCAATTAAACAATCTTGTTAAAACGGGCGCTTTAGCTAAAAAAGATGTCATCCACTGGAGGGTCCCTGGCCCGGAAAATCCTCCTACACCCAAGGATGGAGAGGTAGTCGTGTTCGCTGATCATCTCGGACGAGGTTTTAGCCCTCCCGGTTCAAAAAAATTCCGGGATGTATTGGCTAGTTTCCAATTGCGCCCTCAAGACATCGATCCCAATTCTGTAACCAACATCTGCCACTTCCAAGTCTTTTGTGAGGTTTATCTGCAAGAGGAACCTTCAGTCGAACTGTTTAGGGATTTCTTTCACTTAAACTATCGCACAAAGTTCTCGGATGGACCCAATACGGAACTGGGCGGAATGGCGGTTCAGAAAAGGAAGGAAGTCACCTTCCCCCATCCCAAACTCCACAGTCACCCCAAAGAGTGGAACCAGACTTGGTTTTACTGCATGGATACATCTCCATTTGATGAAAACCCCCTGCCGGGTTACCGCCCTGAATGCCTTAGCAACACACATCCTTTTCCTCAGAGGTTGACGGCAAGAGAAAGGGCCAACTATGCTCCCCAATTATCAAAGCTTAGAGCCTTCATGGCGAATGGTTTGACAGGAGTTGATCTTGCTTGTTGCTGGATAAGCTGGAGTATTCTGCCCTTAAGCCGACGCTCCGGTTTGATGTGTGAGTATACGGGGAGTTTGAAGGATGCTCAGCGGCACATTGACATTCAGATTACAGATGCAGAAGTCACTGAGGCTGTAAAAAAGATACTGAACGAACCGGAGGCTGTCTGTGCCCAACCCGGACTACTCCCTTTCTGCACCTTCAACAAACCACCAGCTGTAAGAATCATATAATCTTTTTATCTGAAGTTGCTTCTGTCCAAATATTCTCTGAAAGTGTGATTATTTTCTGACAGGGTGATGATCCGTTCTGGAACAAGAAACCATCCCAAGACAAACCGGCGAAGCTGCAAGATAAATCGGTCAAGCCAGTTTGTCCAAAGACCAAGGTTGTTAAAAAACCTGCCAAGAGAAGGACCACTGCATCCTCCGATCCACCAGCTGATGATGATGTGGTTAACCCTGAACCAGAGGTAGAACTTGACTCTCTTGGTTCATTTTTCGTACATCTCATTGACAATGATTATTATCAGGACGACGCTGAAGGCAGTCATGCTGAGGACGTAGAGGTAACCATTCTTTCCTCCGATACAGATCCTCTGCCAACATCAAAAATCCGTCAAGCAAACCGGAAAGTAAAATTTTCTCACCCTCTTGCTTACTTGGATCCAAAATTTCTTTTGAAGACGCAGCAACACGAAGCTCGCCGTACAACCCGACACAGTGGCCAGGTAGTTACCTCCGCCGGTTTACCGAACAGTCCGGTTCGGAAACGCCGATCAGAGGTCTCTTATCCCATTGATACTTCATGCCCAAAAGCAGGTTGTTTCCGCCAACCTCTTAACCCGTCTGATTCAAATTATCAGGGTACTTCTCACTCATCCTCTGGCGAGTCATCGGCCACGCATCTTCCACCCCTCAAAACAGTTCCTGGGTGAGCTATGCACGTGTCTTTATTCTTGATGTGTTATCTTTACATACTGTACTGATCCTTATGTCTATCTTTTCTCAGCGCCAAGCCAAGACCCAACAAGAAGGCTCGGTTAAGCAAACCGGCTGATGATAATGTAGCTGCTGAACCGGAAACAACTCCAGATCCGGAAGAAACCGACGCTGAAGACATGCTTAACGATCCGCCGCCTCAAGACCATGACTTCCTTGTCGAACAAGTGCAAGTTGACACTACAAGCCATGCAGACCGGCCAACCAGCCCTGTCCGAACTGATGACAAACCGGCCAGTCCGGTAAGGATACTGACAAACCGCCAACTCTAGCGAAGGCTGCTGATGATCAAGATGATGACATTATGATTACTGGCACTGGCCACACCACTCCTGGCAACCCTGTCACTTTGTCAAAGCATACTGCCAAGGACGAGCTCTCTGCTATCGGCAAAGGCAAATGGAATGCCGATTTATCAAGCTACGCCCATCTCAATGCTCAAGACATTCACTCTGGCTTCTTGAACCGTCTGTATACCAGCCGTGACTATGAAGCTAGTTTGGTAAACTTGATGAAGGAGCGATATGAGGTAACTACTATTTTTCTCTTTTGCCTAATTGCAGTTTATCAACTCCTAGTAGCCCCCAAGTGACGGTTTATGATACCAATCTAAACCGGGACTTTGCCATAACTTAACTTTGCATATTTAGCCTCCAGGGACTAGATTACTTCTTTATGATGAACCGGTTCATTAAAATTTGCCATACTGCTCTTTCACCGGTATAGCCCCCAAGGGCCAGTTTAACTTTATAAAGATGAACCGGGACTGTATAAGAATTCCCATACCAACAGTTTTTGAGCAAACACACATTAGCCCCCAAGTGCCAAGATTAATACTTGTATTGTGCTTGGGACTTGTAGAAATTTCTGATAAGGAGCAAATATGCATTAGCCCCAAGTATCAAGGGCATAACTTGTTATGTGCTTGGTACTTCAAATATGTAATGCCAACTCATTATGTATCTATCTCTTTATAGGCTGAACTGAGCAAGAAGGAAAGCCAAACCGCTGATCTGCAAGAGAACATCAAGTCCCAACAGGCCGAAACTTCCAAAGCAAAAGATGAGCTGACGAGCGCCTTAGCCACTATGGATAAGCTAAAGGAGAACTTCGCCAAGGAGCGGGCGGGTTGGAACACAGAGAAATCCGCTTTGTGGAAAAGAGCTGAAGACGCTGAATCAGCTCTCAAACCGGTGGTAGATGAGCTGACCGGTGTAAAGCGGTAGATACATGCCATGACTGCTGCTGTGTTCGGTAAGCATCCTTGCTTTATACTTTCAACATATCTTCCCATGCGTTGCCGGTTTGCTAATGTTTGGAATGATGCAGGAACTCGCATTAGTCATCTGGGCTCTGATGTTCAGAAGAAGCTGAAGGCTGCCTACACACTGATAGAACAACTGCATACCGGCGCACAACGAATTATCTGCACCGCTTCTCACAATAAGCCGCCCCCGACGTTAATCAAGGATACCTTAGACAGGCTATCTATGCTGCCTGCCTGGGTAGAAGAGCTAAAGAGGTCTGCTGCAAGGGCTGGCGCTCTGACCGCACTAACCCGGGCAAAAGCATGGGTGCCTGATCTTGATCCGACGGACGTGGCTAAAGGCTACCCAAGCTTAAAAGAAGACGGATCAGAATTTTGCACTGAAGATCTCCGCGCCATAACCGGGAAGTACGTCCATTGGCTTGTCAACTTGCTGAAGAGGCTGATCTTTCATTTTACCAGGCGAGTTATGATACCAATAACAAGCGGGTTGCTGCACCAACTCCTGAGGCTCAAAACCTGATCCCTCCAATCCGTAAGCACACTTATGCCCCTGACATTGAACCGTCCACCCTTATAAGCGACGAAGCTGTGTTCCAAGCTTTAACTGGGATCGACTGGACAACTGTTGACTTCCAGCCGCTGGGTAGGGACGAAGATGAACCGGTCCAAGATGATCCGCAGCCGTCAGGTCAAGCTGATAAGTAATCATAATCCGGGGGCCGGTTTAGTCTTCCACTTGCTGTAATGCTTATTGAGAAACAATTATCCCTTTGGGCACTGAAACGCCTTGTAATAGGCTAGTTAAACACTTGGTCTGTTATGCCTTCGTGCATATCTATCTGCAACTGATGCGTGTTAATCCGCCATGCTTAAGATATGATGTTCATAATCCATAGCTATTTATTCAAGTTGATCCTGCAGATAAGAAGCTTAAAGCGCCCTGGTGGTTTACCACCGGGCGGGTCATGATACCCAAATATATATATGACCAAGGTTTATAACCAAGGTAAAAGATAACCAAATATGGAAATATATGGTACCTGTGACCTTTAGGCATAGTGTTGGCTGACCAACTTTGTAATGCGGGTAATAACCCTAATCCGGAGTAGAAGTAACTCATGTTTATCAGAAAACCGTTCCGGGCTGTGATAAACACCAGTTTATTCCATACTGGTGACTTTGAGTCAAAACCAGGCCGGGCTGATAGTCTCTGGATTATAATTTGATTGTATACTGTCAACTTGTAGTTGATAGCCTAACCGGGCTGATAAACATCGGTTTAAAAACGTCACAAATCTTATTAAAACAAAGAAAACTCAGCAAAAGGCAAATAAAAACCATTGTAGTCGAGGCTTTTCACGAGTTGCCAGGCCCCAAATTTGATCAAGAGGTGTAGCTATGGTTCGGGTTCGACCAAGCCCCCAAGTGATGCTGTGGCATTACGCCGATCAAGAGGTGTAGCTATGGCTCGGGTTCGACCAAGCCCCCAAGTGATGCTGTGGCATTGCGCCGATCAAGAGGTGTAGCTATGGTTCGGAT